>NW_027601291.1:82035-114030 GCF_053455715.1 Rhinoraja longicauda
TGTCACCTGAAGAAAAATCACATTTTAGTTTTGTTTTGTTTATTTTAGAGATACAGCACGGAAACAGGCCCTTTGGCCCACCAAGTCCGCACCGACCAGCAATCCCTGTGCACTAGCACAATACTACACACACACGAGGGGCAAATGACATTTATACCAAGCCAATTAACCTTCAAACCCTGTACGTCTTTGGAGTGTGGGAGAAAGCCCATGCTGTCATGGGAAGAATGTACAAACTCCGTACAGACAAGCACCTGTAGTCAGAATCGAACCCGGGTCTGTGGCGCTGAAAACACTGTAAGGCAGCAGCTCTACCGGTGTGCCACCATGCCGCCTTCTTTTACAAAGGAACGGAAGAAAAAATGACATACTGTTCAACCCATTCGAAGTATTCATTATTGCAAATGGTTTTGTTGACAATTGTTGTTGCAACTAGTTTTAAATATTGTTTTCAAGACTCAAGAGTGTTTAATTGTCACATATGCCGACAACAGAACAATGAAATTCTTACTTGCAGCAGTATAACAGGCCCATAAACACAATACTCGTAAATAACATAATAAACCAAATTAATAACTCCAATACTGGTGCAAAGCAAAGCCCAGAGCCCAGAGCATTTGATTTGTGATATAACTGAATCATGAAAAAAATGTAATTATTTTTTTTATCATCTCGAGATGCAGTTCATCAAACTGGGGCCTTTTCAATGACTCATCAAAGGCAGAAAAATTGCCCCTCAGGTCTCACACACTGACAAAATTGGTCGTTCTCAATGTGCATTTTATAATAAAATCTCAAAACTATGTTGTTCGTAATCATTATTTTATTACAATTAATGGTCATGCGAACTCGTGTAGGAAGGAACTGCAGATGCTGGTTTACATCAAAGATGGACACAAAATGCTGGAGTAACTCAGCGGGACAGGCAGCATCTCTGGAGAGAAGGAATGGGTGACGTTTCAGATTGAGATCCTTATTCTCTGCCAAAGTCTTTTGCTCCGTGGAGAAATCAGATTTCCACATCTATAATGTCCCACCCATCCGTAAATCAATACTTTATATCAGAAAGTTCTCCAACTATAGCAGTGGAAGTATGCATTCTGTTAAAGAATACCGTGTAAAAATATCACCCGCAAAAATTAAATCTAATCTTACACCATTATGCATGTTCATTACTTCGTATCACTATTATATTTGTTACGTGAACTTCGATCGCTGCTAATGTAAATCTTTTCTTTCAGACATTGATGAATGTCGTAATACATCTAGCTGTCCCCAGAATGCAAAATGCATCAATTCAAATGGAGGTTACTCCTGTATGTGCAAGGGAGGATATACTGGAAAGCCAAACAGATTCTGCATTGGTATGGTACTTTTTTAATATCACCATTTAATACACAAAAATCATGAAGAATAATTAAAACAATATGAATAGTCCCGTAAAAAAAAGTGAAATTTTCTACTACAGTAGTTTTCATGTAAAGAAGCTTCTGTTCTCTTCTTCTGAGTTACATCAAATTATTACTAAATGGACCAGATTTTCCATTAACTAACAAGCGATGTAAACTCATTGACCAGTTGTCTGCTGATTCTCTGTTCAGTGCAAAATCCAGGCATAGGTGATTCTATAATTTAGCTAACTATTCTTGTGTTCATTTGTTTATTCTTTTAGACGTGAATGAATGCGCTACTGAGTGTTCCGGAAATAATTCTATCTGTACAAATACTGAAGGCTCTTTCAACTGTACATGTAGACCAGGATATGAAGGGTCCAACTGTACAGGTGAGTAAACTCTGGAAGAAGAGGTATCTTTGGAAGCAAAGGTATCTAACACAGTTATTTGGAGTTTATTTAAGAATGACAAAAATCACATGTTTCTTACATTATGTTTGCACAGGTCCAAACAACAAATATTTTTTTATGTAATAGGAATATATATTTAGTTCTTTGACAGGGAGTAAAATTGAAGTACATTAATAACGGGCAGTTGCAAATCTACCAGTTATATTGTGTAGGAAGGAACTGCAGATGCTGGTTTACACCGAATATAGACACAAAAAGTGGGAGTAACTCAGTGGGTCAGGCAGCATCTCTGGAGAAAAGCAATAGGTGATGCTTCTGTGAAGCAGATCAAGACTTACCGTCTCAAGTCTCTCAGTCATTTCAACAAACTGCTTTGTGTTCATTGTCACCTCATTCCTTCTTTCTTTGTTACACATTTTCGATAGATCCGGCTTTTTAATCTTTTTCCTAACTCCCTGTATTCACTCTGCAGGACCTCACCCTTTCTCCTGACCATGTTATTTGTGCCAACGTACACAATGACTTCTGGCTGCTCACCCTCCCCTTTAAAAATGTTCTGCTGCTGGTCCTGAACTCTGGCTCCAGGGAGACAGTACACCATTCTGGGCTCCTATTTGAAGGCCTGCCTTCATCTCCTGCCTGACCCACTCTCCAAACACAATGCTCTGTCTGCCTTCACCCTTCCCTGCTGGGCCTTAGGACCAGATTTGTTGTGCCAGACCTTGCTTGTTGCCGCTGGTCTCCCTGAATGTTCATCCAGAGTTTACTCACCTGTACAACCATTCCTTTTCAGTGGACACTGACTGTCAACTGGAGGTGACTCCCAAATATGGAGAAATGTTTTTAAATTAGAGCAAAGTTTGTGATGGGTGACAATGGAAAGCTTCCATGCATCTTCCTTGCTGCATCCATCTACTGTGCTTCAAAACATCAAATATATTCTCTTAACTGAGATATTAACTCTCCTAATTGTTGAAATTTGTTTGGATATCTCGGCATTTTAGTCATTACATAGTTGATTGCATTTTCAGAAATTACCTCCACTACCAGTTCAACAGCAAGTCCTTCGAATGGAACATTGAATCAAACAAGTACCCCCACTGTTGCCTTGGCCCCATCAAGCACCTTGACAACTACTTCAAAACCCACCAATACCATTGCTGTTACCTCCACACCACCAAGGACCATCACAACTACTTCAGTACCCACCAATACAACTGCTGTTGCCTTGACACCATCCAACACCACCACAACTACATCAAAACCCACCAATACCATTGCTGTTACCTCCACACCACCAAGGACCATCGCAACTACTTCAAAACCCACCAATACCACTGCTGTTGCCTTGACACCATCCAACACCACTGCAACTACTTCAAAACCCACCTATACCACTGTTCATACATCGGCACAAGCAAAGACCAGCTCAACTCCTTCAGTACCCACCAATACCACTGCTGTTGCCTTGGTACCATCCAACACCACTGCAACCACATCAAAACCAACCAATACCACTGCTGTTGCCTTGGTACCATCCAACACCACCACAACTACATCAAAACCCACCAATACCACTGTTAATACATCGGCACAAGCAAGGACCTCCACAAGTACCTCAGTACCTACTAATACCACTGCTGTTGCCTTGACACCATCCAACACCACCACAACTACATCAAAACCCACCAATACCACTGTTAATACATCAGCACAAGCTCGGACCACCACAACTACTTTAGTACCCACCAATACCACTGCTGTTGCCTTGACACCATCCAACACCACCGCAACTACATCAAAACCCACCAATACCACTGCTGCTGCCACAACTTCATCCAACACCACTACAACCTCTTCAGTACCCACCAATACTCTGGCTATTACCTCAGTACCAACAAGCTCCACTGCGACAACTACAACAGCCGTGCCATCACCATCTGCTACTAGAGGTAAGTGCATGAATTATTTATGATGATATGAAATTAAGATAATATTAAAACGTGATGTCCCCTTGGAATAAGTCAAATTGGTTTGAAGCATATTTCATGAACTTCGTTACATTCTAAGGAACGATGAAAATAATGTTGTGATGGAGACATAGATAGCGAGGAAAAGGATAGAGGTGTTAGAGATAGTCCACGTAAATTTGAGGGCAAGGTGGAAGTTACGAAAACACATATGCTCGATATCGAATTAACAGAGCAGTTCCTCTTTTCTTCTTATTGCAGATAGATCTAAGTCAGACGTTGCAATTTTATTACCACAAAATGATCACAGATGTAGCCAATTCGATGGTACTGAATGTGCCAGAAAATATTTTCTGCCTATATTCAGTATTCTAATTATTAATTGTTTTTTTAAAATATATATGATTTGCAGCTGTTTGATTGAAAAAAAAATCATGTTCAAAGAGGAAATGATGCACCTTCATATTGGAATAATAAGAATCAAGTATTTTGTTTCAAATTATCCTGGGTTTAGCTGCTAATACAACTCTGTTTGAAGAGGGTCAAATAATTAGATAGTTTGATAATGGTGGTAATGAGAGAATCGAGTTGAGCTATATATTAGTTTAGTTTTGTTTAATTTAGAGATACAGCGCGGAAACAGACCCTTCGGCCCAGTGGGTCCGCGCCGACCAGCAATCCCTGCACATTAACACTATCCTACACCCACTAGGGACATTTTTTACATTTACACCAAGCCAATTAACCTACAAACCTGTACGTCTTTCTGTCATCAGAACAATGAAGGAAGCAATCACATGTTTCTTACATTATGTTTGCACAGGTCCAAACAACAAATATTTTTTTATGTAATAGGAATATATATTTAGTTCTTTGACAGGGAGTAAAATTGAAGTACATTAATAACGGGCAGTTGCAAATCTACCAGTTATATTGTGTAGGAAGGAACTGCAGATGCTGGTTTACACCGAATATAGACACAAAAAGTGGGAGTAACTCAGTGGGTCAGGCAGCATCTCTGGAGAAAAGCAATAGGTGATGCTTCTGTGAAGCAGATCAAGACTTACCGTCTCAAGTCTCTCAGTCATTTCAACAAACTGCTTTGTGTTCATTGTCACCTCATTCCTTCTTTCTTTGTTACACATTTTCGATAGATCCGGCTTTTTAATCTTTTTCCTAACTCCCTGTATTCACTCTGCAGGACCTCACCCTTTCTCCTGACCATGTTATTTGTGCCAACGTACACAATGACTTCTGGCTGCTCACCCTCCCCTTTAAAAATGTTCTGCTGCTGGTCCTGAACTCTGGCTCCAGGGAGACAGTACACCATTCTGGGCTCCTATTTGAAGGCCTGCCTTCATCTCCTGCCTGACCCACTCTCCAAACACAATGCTCTGTCTGCCTTCACCCTTCCCTGCTGGGCCTTAGGACCAGATTTGTTGTGCCAGACCTTGCTTGTTGCCGCTGGTCTCCCTGAATGTTCATCCAGAGTTTACTCACCTGTACAACCATTCCTTTTCAGTGGACACTGACTGTCAACTGGAGGTGACTCCCAAATATGGAGAAATGTTTTTAAATTAGAGCAAAGTTTGTGATGGGTGACAATGGAAAGCTTCCATGCATCTTCCTTGCTGCATCCATCTACTGTGCTTCAAAACATCAAATATATTCTCTTAACTGAGATATTAACTCTCCTAATTGTTGAAATTTGTTTGGATATCTCGGCATTTTAGTCATTACATAGTTGATTGCATTTTCAGAAATTACCTCCACTACCAGTTCAACAGCAAGTCCTTCGAATGGAACATTGAATCAAACAAGTACCCCCACTGTTGCCTTGGCCCCATCAAGCACCTTGACAACTACTTCAAAACCCACCAATACCATTGCTGTTACCTCCACACCACCAAGGACCATCACAACTACTTCAGTACCCACCAATACAACTGCTGTTGCCTTGACACCATCCAACACCACCACAACTACATCAAAACCCACCAATACCATTGCTGTTACCTCCACACCACCAAGGACCATCGCAACTACTTCAAAACCCACCAATACCACTGCTGTTGCCTTGACACCATCCAACACCACTGCAACTACTTCAAAACCCACCTATACCACTGTTCATACATCGGCACAAGCAAAGACCAGCTCAACTCCTTCAGTACCCACCAATACCACTGCTGTTGCCTTGGTACCATCCAACACCACTGCAACCACATCAAAACCAACCAATACCACTGCTGTTGCCTTGGTACCATCCAACACCACCACAACTACATCAAAACCCACCAATACCACTGTTAATACATTGGCACAAGCAAGGACCTCCACAAGTACCTCAGTACCTACTAATACCACTGCTGTTGCCTTGACACCATCCAACACCACCACAACTACATCAAAACCCACCAATACCACTGTTAATACATCAGCACAAGCTAGGACCACCACAACTACTTTAGTACCCACCAATACCACTGCTGTTGCCTTGACACCATCCAACACCACCGCAACTACATCAAAACCCACCAATACCACTGCTGCTGCCACAACTCCATCCAACACCACTACAACCTCTTCAGTACCCACCAATACTCTGGCTATTACCTCAGTACCAACAAGCTCCACTGCGACAACTACAACAGCCGTGCCATCACCATCTGCTACTAGAGGTAAGTGCATGAATTATTTATGATGATATGAAATTAAGATAATATTAAAACGTGATGTCCCCTTGGAATAAGTCAAATTGGTTTGAAGCATATTTCATGAACTTCGTTACATTCTAAGGAACGATGAAAATAATGTTGTGATGGAGACATAGATAGCGAGGAAAAGGATAGAGGTGTTAGAGATAGTCCACGTAAATTTGAGGGCAAGGTGGAAGTTACGAAAACACATATGCTCGATATCGAATTAACAGAGCAGTTCCTCTTTTCTTCTTATTGCAGATAGATCTAAGTCAGACGTTGCAATTTTATTACCACAAAATGATCACAGATGTAGCCAATTCGATGGTACTGAATGTGCCAGAAAATATTTTCTGCCTATATTCAGTATTCTAATTATTAATTGTTTCTTTAAAATATATATGATTTGCAGCTGTTTGATTGGAAAAAAAATCATGTTCAAAGAGGAAATGATGCACCTTCATATTGGAATAATAAGAATCAAGTATTTTGTTTCAAATTATCCTGGGTTTAGCTGCTAATACAACTCTGTTTGAAGAGGGTCAAATAATTAGATAGTTTGATAATGGTGGTAATGAGAGAATCGAGTTGAGCTATATATTAGTTTAGTTTTGTTTAATTTAGAGATACAGCGCGGAAACAGACCCTTCGGCCCAGTGGGTCCGCGCCGACCAGCAATCCCCGCACATTAACACTATCCTACACCCACTAGGGACATTTTTTACATTTACACCAAGCCAATTAACCTACAAACCTGTACGTCTTTCTGTCATCAGAACAATGAAGGAAGCAATCAGTCCTCCCCCTACCTCTTCATACCCATGAACATTTCCCATGACTAGTTTATATTATCAATAAGAGAATATATCAAACGATTTTGTCAGACTTTATGACTTCATTTTCATTTTGGAATTAGACATTCAATAAATGTCAATTATGATAAACTATTTCATCCTTTCTTTTAGCTCTTCCTGACAGAACAGTCAATATTACATTGCCTTTAACCATCAATCGTAGGAGATCAAATATTTCAGCTCAGGTTCATGAAAAGGTATGCCAAATTTTTTTCTCTCCTTGCTTGTTGAACTTTTATTTGTGTACAGTGTATTTAAGTATTCTATATAAATGTAAAATGGTTAAGAGATAATTTCTTCAAGATGTTTACAATAATTAACAGCGCATCTTTTTGCACCAATGTGAAGCAGAAGTACAACACAAGATTTTGTCTCAACAAGTTAATGTCAGATTATTCCAAATCAAGAACACTAAATACCCTAACGTTGCAGGGTTTCACACAAAATCAAGATTAAAACATTGTTAGATCAGTCCATGGGAGATTAGGCATCCTTTTCAAACTCGGAATCCGGTCAGCCTGCATGAATGATCCAACAACATTGAAAATGTAAACAGATTTGGACCCCACTGAACAGAACTGTAGCTGGTGTTTTCCATTGGCTCTGGGCCGGAAGCCATGTTGGACCAGGCAGTGTTCGTGGCACCAGCTGGGCTTTGCAGATATCTGTTCTGAGGGAAATTATGACGGGGGCCACAGATGGATGTAATAATGATTAATTTATTATTAGTTTAAAAAACTGGATCATATGTGTTTCAAATGTGCTGGTTACACCTTGGTCATTTCCTCTTCTACCCTCTCCCAACAGGCAGACAGTACAAAAATATGAAAACACGTCGTATAAGATTCAGGAAGAATTTGTTCCCCATATGACTAGACTATCGAATAGTCCTCTCACAGGCTCAGAGTGCAGACCCAAGCTCCCAACCTGTTTCATTGCAGCCCTTGCGTTTTTAACGCACATTTCTCTGTAACTGTAAGGTTACAATACTGTAATGCTATATTCTGCACTCTGGCATTTTACTGTTTGCCATATCCATTGGCTTGATTGTACTCATGATTAGACTAGCGAGCACACAAATAATGTTATTCGCTGTATCTTGGCACATGCGACAATTATAAATCAACTAACCATGCATTCTGTAGAGATTTATTTTGGTGTGTTTCACTGACATCAATCAGTATATAGCAGACGACTGACGTCATGTTGCAAAGCTGCACCATGATTACAGGCTCTGAAAGCATTGGAGACCTGAACTGCAAGAGCAGGTCTTTATTGAAGGCTGAAGATCTCAACCTGCATCAGTTAAACAATCCATCCATTCCTGACCCACGTCTGAACTCGATTCCAGGCAGAGAGATTTGAGATTGTTCTCGTGCATTTTAAGTTCTTTATTGCTGGAGATCGAAACCAACACGATGCCCAATCCTACAATCTAATGGACGAATATTCCATGAGTACTTAGACGCCTATCTCCAATAACAACCCACCACTAGAGTGCTATTCTACCTCAAGGCACTAGTTGAAGAAGCAAAGTGGAACCCACCACTTTAACAAATCGAACCACAGGGAGAGATTGAAAATCACGGTTCACACTGCTTCTGGAGACCTTGATGGACAGTTTAGTTTAGTTTAGAGATACTGCGCGGAAACAGGCCCTTTGGCCCACCGAGTCCACACCGACCAGCGATCCCCACACATTAACACTATCTTACACACACTAGGGACAATTTACAACTATACCAAGCCAATTAACCTACAAACCTGTACGTCTTTGGAGTGTGGGAGGAAACCGGAGCATCCGGAGAAAACCCACGCGGTCACGGGAAGAATGTACAAACTCCGTACAGACAGCACCCGTAGTCAGGATGGAACCCAGGTCTCTGGCGCTGCATGTGCTGTAAGGCAACAACTCTACCACTGCGCCACCGTGCCACACTTCTGACACATCTGTGTAATTGTACAGAGTGCCTGGATTTGTGATTTCTTTATTCTACACATTGTGTGAGACTAACATTGCAGAGTTCCAATTTCTACTTCATTACATCGAACAATGTTATCCTTGAAAATAAACAAAAAATACTTTGTTTTTTATAGATCTATGAAAAGGCAAAAAATGTGAGACGCTTTAAGAATGCTACGGAACCTCTAATCTGGTTGGTATAGTTTGTCTTATTCTATACTGTAAACCCTCATTTTAATGGACCCCTTTATAACGGATTTCAGATATAGTGGATGAACCTGCCAATGCCACTCCCAGCTCTCATTGTCTCCCCGGCTGTTTAGAGCTCTGACTTCCGACCCCAGCCCCGACTCACAAGGTGCCAAGCGAGCCCTCCTTCACCCACCGCATGGTCCAGTGACACGGCTGTTGTTGCGGCTCACGTTGTAGCCCCTGGGGGCAGCGCTTTCTTCAGGTCACCCACACCGACAGGATGCTCTCGGTCACCTTGGGGCACCCTTCCCTCTCACCTGTTGCTGCTTCTTGCTGTCGGCAGAGGCTTTGGCAGCACGTACCAGGCACCCACCAATCTCTGTGTAAAAAAACTTGCCCCACACATCGCGTTTACCTCCCTCCATATCACATCTGAAACATCAAAACCCAGCATCATTGAGCTGCCAGCCCTACCCTGTCCCTCTTGTAACTAAGTCTCCATAATGGCCATGTCATCATAATTTCAAACACTGAGTCAGGATCCAGATTGATCTACAAGGATATTGGTCCTTCTTGTCCAAGTCATGGGGAGAACGTAAAAACTCCGTACGGATAGCACCCGTAGTCGGGATCAAACCCGGGTCTCCGGTGCTGCAAGTGCTGTAAGGCAGTAACTCGACCGCTGCACCACTGTGCTGCCCTTGCTACTAAATAGTTCATTTAGTTAATACTAATGTCTCAAATTTAAAGACAGTTTGATGCATTTTAAAAGCAATATTTTTTCTCTATTAATATATTTTTTAAATTATTGAAATCCAGCAGTTTCTAAACATCTCTGATTATCAAACATATCGAAACATTGGAAAATGACAACAGGTGATATAAGCATAGAGTAATAAAGCATGAAAACTGGCCATTCAACCCAACTTGTCCATGACGACCAAGATGCATGATCTACTCTCGTCCCATCTGCCTGCATTTGTCCCATCTATATTTTAAAACTCTTGTTTGTTTGTTCATGAACTACAGCCAAAACTGTACACGATAGTGCAACAATTTTAGGTCCACCTTACTCACCAATGTCCCTTTGGTGCTAATGGAAGAGGTTTCATTGAAATCGGTGTTATATTTTTGAACTTATTCACATTTTAATTTTTAAATCTATCTCCTAGCGAATGAGGGGGGGGGGGTGGGGGAGGAGGGGGGGAGGGACGGGGGAGAAGGGAGGGGGAGGGGGGAGGGAGGGGAGGGGGAGAGGAGAGGGTGCTGCACCAATGCAGGAGAGGTTTGGGCCCAACAGGTCCACTTGGTCGAGTATCCCTCTAAATATTTTCTATTCATGTATCTGTTCAAATCTCTCTTAAATGTTATAGAACCTGCCTCAACCACCTCCTCTGGCAGCTCGTTCCACATACTCATCACCATCTGTATGGAAAAAGTTGCCCCTCAGGTTCCAATTAAAACTTTCCCCTCTCACCTTAAACGATGTCCACAGATCCTCAAACCCTAGCAGCATCTTTGCAACTCTTCTCTATGCTCCTTCCAGCTTAGTAACGTCTTGTACGACTGTAACATTACATCCCAAATTCTATACTCAGTATGCTGACTGATGAAGGGCAATGTGCCAGATATCTTCTTGACCACCCGATCTACCTGTGATTCCACTTTGAAGGAACAATGTACCTGTCCTCCAGACCATTCTGTTCAATAACACTCTCCAGAATCCTTCCATTCACTGTGAATGTCCTATCATGCTTTGACTTCTCATAATGCAATACCCCCCACTTAGACACAAAAAGCTGGAGTAACTCAGCGGGACAGGCAGCATCTGTGGAGAGAGAAAATGGGTGAAGTTTGGGGTCGAGACCCTTCTTCAGACTGGGCTTTTGAGACATGATCTCCCACATATAATCCCATGCTGACTGTCCCTTAATCAATACCTGTTTGTCCAAATGCACATATATCTTGTCCCTCACAATAATCTCCAGTAACTTGCCTACCACAGATGTTGTGCACACTGGTCTACATTTCCCTTTGGCTTTCCTTTGGAGCCCATCTTAAATAGAGACACAAGATTAAGCACCCACCAGTATTCTAGAGGCACCAAGATTAGGCACCTCACCCACATCTAATGATGGTTCGGAAATCACAGCCGTGGCGCCTGCAATTTTGTTCTGTAGCTTCCCGCAGTGTCCTCGGATATAGCTGACCAGGCATGGGAGATTTGTCTACCTTCATTATCCTTGGGACGTTCAGCACCTCGACTGTAATACTGACTGTCCTCAAGATGCTTCCATTAATTTTCCCAATGTCCCCAGCCTATCCTTCTCCACAGTAAAAACAGATGAGAAATATTCATTACGAACATTGCCCATCTCATGCAGCTCCACACAGAGATGAATGCTTTGGTTTCTGAGGGGCCCTATTCTCTCTCTCGTCACCCTCTTTCCCTTAATTTATAATCTCTTTGTATTTCCCTTGATATTATCTGCCAAAGCTACCTCCTACTCTCTTTTTGCCCTCCTGATTTTTTTCTTCAGTATCTCCTCGGTTCTCGAAACTCCTCCACTTGATCCCAGCTGCTTATACCTCTCCCTTGCCTCCTTCTTTTACCTGACTAGAGCCTCAACTTCTCAAGAGCAGTCAGTGGGTATCAGGGTGGTCGGTGCTGGATCAGGGTCTCAGATTGTTCAATCTCAGATTGCTCTCCACAGACTGTTCCACTTCAAGAATATTGGGAGATGTATGGCCCCATAAGATAAATGCAACAAATGCAAGGGACAAGGGCCATTGTTGTCTTAAGTTCTTCCCCAATCCCCAGCCCTTATAAGGCCATGAAATCATAAATGATAGGAGCAGAATTAGGCCATTCAGCCCATCAAGTCTACCCCGCCATTCAATCATGGCTGATCTACCTCTCCCTCCTCACCCCATTCTCCTGCCTTCTCCCCATAACCCCTGACACCCGTACTAATCAAGAATCTATCTATTTCTGCCTCAATAATATCCATTGGCTCTGCTCCCACAGCCTTCTGTGGTAAAGAATTCCACAGATTCACCACCCTCTGACAAAAGAAATTTTTCCTCATCTCATTCCTAAAGGGACGTCCTTTAATTCTGAGGCTATGACTCCTAGACTCTCCCACTAGTGGAAACATCCTCTCCACATCTACTCTATCCAAGCCTTTCACTATTCGATAAGTTTAATTGACATCCTCCCTCATCCTTCTAAACTCCAGCAAGTACAGGCCCAGTGGCGTCAACAGCTCATCATTTGTTAACCCACTCATTCATGGATAAACACTTTATATTCCCTTATAAACATCTCGAGCTTTATCTGAATGATCCTGGGTAGTTCCATGGTCTTCCAATGATTCCTTGTCAAAAGCTGATGTCATTCTCTAACTTCAAGTAACCCCTGCATTCCGTCTCTCTCCATCCCCCCCCCCACCCAAGTCACACCAGGTTCCCGTTCTCAAATAGCAAACAGCTAACAATGGCCTGTTTCCTTTATCATCGTTACTTTTTTTACATACCTTTTATTCATTTGTTCTATATTTCTCTACATCACTGTCTATATCTCACGTTTCCCTTTCCCTTGACTAGTCTGAAGAAGGGTTTCGACCTGAAACATCATCCATTCCTTCTCTCCAGCTTTTTGTGTCTATCATGCTTTAGAGACTCCTTTTTCCCAGTAAATTGGCTAATAATCAATAATAATAATGTGGCGTGGCTACTTTAAATGAACCAGTTTTTCCCATAACTTGAACAGCAGTCAGAAAACTTAAAATCCATGCAACAACTTTTAGAAATGCTTTTAAGTTCTCTCATTGCTGTAAGTCTGAGTGTTTTATTTTTGAAACAATTCATTCATATAGGCATTGTCATTTTAATCTCAACAAAGTGACACAGAGTCATATAGTCACAGAGTGATACAGTGTGGAATCAGGCTCATCGGCACAACTTGCCCACATCGGCCAACATGTCCCAGCTACACTAATCCCACCTGCCTGTGTTTGGCCCATATCCCTCCAAACGTGTCCTATCCATGTAAGACATTCAGATTTTTAGTTTTTTACTAGACCAAGTGGACCCGTTGGGGACAAACTTCTCCTGCATTGGTGCAGCACCCTCTCCTCCCCCTCTCCACTCTCCCCCTCTCCTCTCCACTCTCCCCCTCTCCTCTCCCCCCACTCATCCCTTCCCCTCTACCCCCACTCCCTCCTCCCCTCCATTCCCTCCCCCTCCCCCGAACATTCCCCACCCTCCCCCACCACTCCTCCCTTCTCCCGCTCCCCTCTCTCCCTCCTCCCTCCCCCCCACTCCCCCCCTCCCTCCCTCTTCCCTCCTCCCCTCCCCTCTCCTCCCCACCCCACTCTCCCCCTCCACCCAACCCCCCTGCCCCACTTCCCCTCCCCCTTCCCTTCCCCTCCATCCCCCTCAACCCCCCTTATCCTCCCTCCACCCACCTCCCTCCCTCCCTCCCCCCCCTCCCTCCCCCCCCCCCTCCCTAGGAGATAGATTCAAACTTTAAAATGTGAATAACTTTAAAAATACAACACTGATTTCAATGAAACTTCATCCATTAGCACCAAAGAGACTGTGGTGAACAAGGTGGGCCTAAAATTGTTGTGCTATCTTGTACCGTTTTGGCTGTAGTTCAGGAACAAACAAACAAACAAGAGTTTTAGTATATAGATTCTACTGTTGATAAGTAAATACAAGTCATAAAT
This sequence comes from Rhinoraja longicauda, assembly GCF_053455715.1. Lineage (NCBI taxonomy): Eukaryota > Metazoa > Chordata > Chondrichthyes > Rajiformes > Arhynchobatidae > Rhinoraja > Rhinoraja longicauda. Next base: position 96,251 of record NW_027601291.1, read on the forward strand.
TAATATAATAAATACGATGACTAATTTATGCATCTGCCATCCACAAACAGGACACGGGAAGGAAATCTGGTTACTTCTGCTGTGCTTCACTTTGAATACGATGCAATGCTGAGAGTAATTAATTTTCTAAATAATGAATTGCATTCTGCAATTCTGAGTGCTTTCAATGATGTCACACGTGTCCGACGTGCCGTGATCCCTCAAGTTGTCCTTGGATATTTAAATAGCACTGATATTCAAGATATAACTACATGTAAGTACAAGATTACAATGTTTATTGAGTGATGTGCTACTATGATGGCACAGTGATATAATAATCTGGAAGCAGAGTTTAATTCTCACCATGGTAGTGGTGAAACTTAAATACAATTTATCTGGAATCTGGGAAAAGAACAATCGGTCTTGGTAACGATGACCATGAAATTTACCAAATTGCTGTAAAAATCGATCTGGTGCATGAATGTCCGTCGGGGAAGATGCCTGTCCCATCATTCCTACCTGTGTGGCCTGCAAGTGGTTCCCAGAATGCTGTCCGAATTAACGGGAATCACCAATAGGGAGAGGCTGATCAAAGTCCGATCGTTTTCTCTGAAACGGTGGATGTTGAGAGGAGACCCTATAGAATATATATATCCAAGGTGACAATAAACTTACCTTGAAACCTTGAATTGTGTGAGACATGGATAGTTTGGACAGTCAGAACCTCTCCCCCATCCACCCCCACCCCCCACCTCCCCACTCTCCCGAGTAGAGATAGATGTTAACACTAGAAACCATGGCTTTAAGGTAAAAGAGGACAAATCTAAAGGAAATGTGCGGGTCGGTTTTTTTCCAGAGGGTGGTGAGTGCCTGGGAGCAGATAGCATCCCCATTTTGTACTGAAGGCCATAACTAGCTGGGCCTCTACATAAGGAGATTAATACAATCAAGACACTGGATCAACTCAATAGTGTAGAAATTGCCCAGGTACATCGTATTCACAAAATTCAGGACAAATCCAGTTTGTTAAATTACTGTCCAGTCAATGGGGTTGAAGGTGTCATCGACAATGCTGTCAAGCAGTCAGTCTCACTGGTGTCCAGTTTGGATTTTGCCTGCAAATCTTATCACAGCCTTGGTTCAAACATTGACAAAAGAGCTGAAATCCAGATTGCCCTGTATTATTAAGGCATCTGACATCACAGGTAAAATATTAAAGTGTTTGGAGTCATAACTAATGTAAAGAATTATGATTGTGAATGTCAAACAACAATCATGTCAGCCTAGGTTATCACTGCTCAAGTTTCCTCAGGGTAATGTCCTATCTCGGACCATTTTCACAAGGCCAGGTAAAGGCCTTTAATAAAAGACATCCCCTTTAAGTTCCCTTATCAAGTTCCCTTATCATAAACATCCTGGGGGGTTCCCACTAACCAGACATGAAATTGGAGCAGCCACATTAATGCCATCATAGAATGGTTAGTCTGCAGTGAGTGACTCACCACTGACTGCCCAAGGGCTTTCCACCATCTACAGGGTGAAGTCAGGAATATAATGGGATTCTCAACAAAGGTCTGGAAGATGCAGCTCCATGAATTCTCAAGAAGCTCTGCACCATCTGAGAGGAAGCAGCCCCTTTGATGGGCACCCCTTCCCCCATTCATTTTGACTCACAGTGATTGCAGTGTGTGCCATCTACAAAATATACTGCAGTTACTCTGGGGCAATTCTGACAGCGCTTACCAAAAACGTGACGCCCTGCTGCATTAGAGGAAAATAGGGAACAAGCGCCTGGGAATACCACCTCAGGATATTCCAATCAGTATTCTGAAACAATATTATACCACCTCAGAGTGGTATAATATTGTGTCTTAATATTATATGATTATATTAATATTGTGTCATAATATTGTGCATTGGAAATATATAATTGGTTCATCATCATCACAGGGTCTAAATCCTGGAACTCCCTACCCAACACTTGGGCAGTGATGAGTTGGAAGGAACTGCAGATGCTGGTTTACACCAAAGATAGACACAAAATGCTGGAGTAACTCAGAGGGGCAGGCAGCATCTCTGGAGAGAAGGAATGGGTGACATTTTGGGTCGAGACCATTCTTCAGACTGCTTTCAGATTCCAGTCTGAAGAAGGGCATCGACCTGAAACATCACCCATTCCTTCGGCCCAGAGATGATGCCGAGTTACTCCAGCATTTTGTGTCTAACTTGGGCAGTGATAGTATTTTCACCAGACATTCTACAGAGGTTCAAGTAGGTATCTCACCGCCACCTTCTTAAGCAAGGGTAGGGACGGGAAATTGATGTCACCCATGTTAACAATGTCCATGTCTGGGTAAAATGGATAAAAATGATTTTTGTCTGATTTATTAATGTGGTCTTTGCTGTCCACTTATCCCCAGGCAAACATCAAATAGGCCATCGTCAAAGAAAAAAAATCAGTAATTATGCAATCTTGTAAAAAATCTAAATTAGATTCAAATAGTTAGAATTGCTTTATACTTCAGCAAATGTGTGCATGAAGTTAGTTTTAAGTAAACAACCGACATGCCAGAGGGAGAACTCAGAATCGTAATAGAGATTCTCAAGGTGACATTCTTATCGATTTTCCTTTGATTTCAGCTGTAAAAAGTTTGGAAATACCCAACCTTGCACAGTTACTTTTCAAAGCACTTATGATAAATGTTTCCCTTTCCTAAATATTATTGATAATAAATCCATTATTTCCCAATTATCTGAATTGACACACAGCCTTAAAATACAGAACATTTTATTGTTTATTACAGTGTCGAACGAACAGTTATTGGATTTCTTTAGCTGCAACAACTCCATATTTGCTGGTTATGTGGTTGAGTGGGATGAGCAAAATGGAGTCGTTTGCCGATCACCCTGTGACATGAATTACTGTTTGAATCAAGCAGAGTGCCAGCATCTGCCAACTGGACCTTCGTGCAGGTATAAAGACATATATTTTTTAACATTTTGTTGCTTGAAAGTGCAAGGAAATTAATTTTAAGTGCATGCATTTTGTCACTGTTATAAGCTAATCTTATTAATAACTTACGTACCTTTTCAAAATATGTTATTGAAAATCTAAAGAGATTTTAAGAAATACACTGGGGAAAGAGTAACTAGAAAGAGAACAGAGTCTCTCAGAAATCAAAGTGGTCATCTATGTGTAGAGCTGCAGGAGATGGGCAAGGTTCTCAATGATCCTTCATGAGTATTTCTCCTGTTTTTACTGTGGAGAAAAACATGAAAGCTAGGGAACTTCAGACAGTTAAGATAGACACAAAATGCTGGAGCAACTCAGCGGGACAGGCAGCATCTCTCTAAAGAAGGTATGACAATAGACAATAGACAATAGACAATAGGTGCAGGAGTAGGCCATTCAGCCCTTCGAGCCAGCACCGCCATTCAATGCGATCATGGCTGATCACTCTCAATCAGTACCCCGTTCCTGCCTTCTCCCCATACCCCCTCACTCCGCTATCCTTAAGAGCTCTATCCAGCTCTCTCTTGAAAGCATCCAACGAACTGGCCTCCACTGCCTTCTGAGGCAGAGAATTCCACACCTTCACCACTCTCTAACTGAAAAAGTTCTTCCTCATCTCCGTTCTAAATGGCCTACCCCTTATTCTTAAACTGTGGCCCCTTGTTCTGGACTCCCCCAACATTGGGAACATGTTTCCTGCCTCTAATGTGTCCAATCCCCTAATTATCTTATATGTTTCAATAAGATCCCCCCTCATCCTTCTAAATTCCAGTGTATACAAGCCCAAGTGACATTTCGGGTCGAAACCCTTCTTCAGACCCGAAATGTCACCCATTCCTTCTCTCCAGAGATGCTACCTGTCCCGCTGAGTTACTCCAGCATTTTGTGTCTATCTTTGGTGTAAACCCGCATCTGCAGCTCCTTGTGTAGGAATGCTGGTTTAAACTGAAGACACAAAAAGAAGGAGTAACTCAGCAAACGTCACCCATTCCTTCTCTCCAGAGATGCCTGCCTGTCCCGCTGAGTTACTACAGCTTTTTGTGTCTATCTGCAGTTCCTTACTACACATTGAGACAGTTAATGCAATTGTCTTCAGGATATTAAGGACGATGGAGCTGGATGGCCCAGAGTGTTTGAAGGTCAATAAATCTCCTGGGTCTTATTAGACATCAGGGAAGCTACAAAAAAAAATTGTGAAAATCCTAATTGAGATATATGAATCATCGTTTGACATGGGTGAGGTAATGGAAGACAGGAGGTGGCTAATGCTGTCCCTCTATTTAAAAAGGATTGCAAGTAATAGGGCCTGTAAACGATAGACAAGTGAGCCTCATATCTGTGGTAGGTAGTTTACTGGAGAGAATTGTGAAGCATATGATATATATGCAGTTGGATGGACAGGGGCCGATTAGGGATGGTTTTGACAGCGGGAGATCACGTTTTACAATATTGATTGATATTTTTGAAGAAGTAAACAAAAAGTCTGACAAGGCAAGGCCGTAGATATTGTCTGCATGGACTTCAACAAGGCCTTTGATAAGGTTGCGCCTGGTTGTTTTGGCAAGTTAGATTGCACAGCATTCACGGAGAACTCGCTGCCTGAACACAGAATTGGTTTCATGGAAGGAACCAGAGGGTGGCGGTGGAAGGTTGTGTTTTAGACTGGAAACCTGTGACTAGTGGTGTGCCTCAGAGATCAGTGCTGGGTCCATTAATGTTTGTGGTTTATATTAATGATTTGGATGAGAATGTACAAAGCATTATTAGTAGGTTTGCAGATGACACAAAAATAGATGATATCGTAGACAGTGAAGATGGTTATCAAAATTTACAGCAGGGTCTTGATCAGCTGTGGAATAGGGTTGATGAACGGTAAATGAAGTTTAATGCAGATACGTGCATGGTGTTGTATTTTGGGAAGTCAAACCAGGCCAGCATCTTCACAGTGAATATGTAGGGCCCTGGGGAGTGTTGTAGAGCAGAGGAATCTACAACAGGTAGGTAGTTCCTTGAATCACAGATAGGATAGGAAAGAAGGATGTTGATCCATTGGCCTTCACCGTATAAAGTATAAAAGTCAGGACATCACGTTCAGGTATAAAGTATAGAAGTTGGGACATATGCTACAGTTGCACAAGACGTTGGTGAGGCTGCATTTGGAGTATTGTGTTCAGTTTAGGTCATCCTGCTGTAGGAGGCTGAGGGGTGATCTTTATAGAGGTGGATAAAATCATGATGGGAATAGATGGAGTGAATGCAGCGAGTCTTTTACCCAGTGCTGGGAACCAAGAACCAGAGGACTTGGTTTAAAGGACGAGGGGCAAGATTTAATGTGAACTCGAGAGGCAACTTTCGCACTCAGAGAATGCTGGGTATATGGAACAAGCTACCAGAAGGGGTAGTTAAGGCAGGTACTATAACACCAATTAACAGAAACTTGAAAGGCTACGTGAATAGTAGAGGTTTAGAGGGATAATGGGACAAACACAGGCAAATGGAACCAGCTGAGATGAGGTATCTTGGTCGGCATGGAAGGCCAAAGGGCCTGTTTCCACATTGTATCTCTAAAACTAAAACTCAGCGTGTAAACAGGTCCTTTGGCGAGTCCGCACCGACCAGCGATCCCCGCACATTAACACTATCCTACGCACACTAGGGACAATTTACACATACACTAAGCCAATTAACCTACATATCTGTATGTCTTTGGAATGTGGGAGGAAACCGAAGATCTCGGGCTTAAACCCATGCAGTCAAGGGGATAACATACAAACTCCGTACAGACAGTACCCGTAGTAGGGATTGAACCCGGGTCTCCGGCACAGCAAGCGCTGTAAGGCAACAACTCTATCGCTGCGCCACCGTGGCCTCCCATGCTGTGTGACTCCATGACTCTGATGGCAGATGGAGTTTAATTCAAGTGTTTATATATTTTAAAACAAACCAGGGCAAGATTTACACAATAAATGGAAGGGCCTAAGGAGTGCTGTAGAACAGGGAGACATAGAGGTGAAGATATATATTTCCATGAAATTGGCAACACAGTCAGACAGGGTGGTGACATTTTGCATATGTAGGAAAATAACTGCAGACGCTGGTTCATCCCCCAGGGCATTGTATGGGAGTTGGAACATTAGGGTCCAACTGTACAAGTTGCTGGTGAGGCTATACTTGGAGTACTGTGTGCAATTCTGGACGACCTGCTCTAGGAAGGATGATATTAAAATGGAAAGAGTGCAAAAATGATTTCTGATAATGTTACAATATTGTTGGGTCTGCAAGGTTTGAGTTATTAGGAAAGGCTGGATAGGCTGGGTCTTTTTTCACTGGAGCAAAGAGGCAAGGGGTGCCTTTGCAGACGTTTATAAAATCATAAGCAGCATCAATAAGGTGAATAGCCACTGTCTTTTCCTCCCGGGTAGGGCAGTGTGGAACTAGACGGCATGCGTTTAAGTTGAGAGTGGAAAGATTTAAAAGGAACATGAGGAACACACACAATGGAACGAGCTTCCGGAGGAAGTTGTCGAGGGGGTACAATTTAAACATTTACAAGACATTTGGTACATGGATAGGAAGGTTTAGAGGGATATGGGCCACTTGGTCAGCATGGACAAGTTGTTTCCATGCCTTCTGACTCAACCCAATATTATGTTTAAGATCATCACTTCAACAATAGACAATAGACAATAGGTGCAGGAGTAGGTCATTCGGCCCTTCGAGCCAGCACCGCCATTCAATGTGATCATCGCTGATCATTCTCAATCAGTACCCCGTTCCTGCCTTCTCCCCATACCCCCTGACTCCGCTATCCTTAAGAGCTCTATCTAGCTCTCATTTGAATGCATTCAGAGAATTGGCCTCCACTGCCTTCTGAGGCAGAGAATTCCACAGATTTACAACTCTCTGACTGAAAAAGTTTTTCCTCATCTCCGTTCTAAATGGTCTACATTTCCAAACAAAAGATATATGAAGATCAATGGGTTTGCCTCAGTTTTGCTTCTAAATCAGAATGTTAATTTTCAAATCACATTAAAAACTTCAGCAGTTCAGTGTTGCACTGATCTTTAGGTTAAAGCATTGAAGTGATACCCCATCAGCTGGCATTGAAGATTCCAGGCATGACTTCAAGAGAAAGGTGGCGAGTTAAACTTGGTATCTTGGCCAATATTTACTTCTCAATCAACCTAATTAAACATGTTTATTTAGTCATTATTACATTGCTGTTGTGCATGAAGCTGTGAGCAAATGGACTATACTTAAAGTACCTCTGCTTTCTGAAAAACTCTTAGGAACTCAAAAGTTATGATAAACATGCTAATCTTTTTACTTGATATCTTGCCAGTGCCTCATGCCGCTGTTTTTTTGTTTTCCAGATGCGTTCCACACACAATATATTCCAGCTTCGGTGACCGCTGTGAACATTTATCGTTGAACCTCCGGGCATTTTTTGGCATTCTGTTTGGAGCTTTAGCATTCTTGTTGTTACTGATGTTAGCCATATTTTTTATTGTGTGGAAGTGCAAATCAAATGGACACAACAGATTCACAAATGACACAAGCAGGTATATTATTCTTTATATCGCTTCAAATTATAGCAGAATTATGTGGAAGATGCACCTTTGTTACTGTGTATCCAAGACTATGTTATTAATTTCCATGTTCATCACCAAGACCAGCATGTGTTGTAAACTAAAACTGCAGTCAATCAGAATTGTAATTACAACAGTTGATAATGAAAGAACAATTAACTGCAGGTTTTGATTTTGTTTATAAAAGAAAATACATTTCTTAAAGATTAGGTTTTGATTTATTATTGTCATGTGTACCGAATTACTGTGCTTGGCATGCTATCCAAACAGATGAGGTAATACAATCAAGAAATCACAAGTGCAATAGTCAGAGCCTAGGGGAAGATACAGAATTGAGAATATAGTTCTCAGCATTGTAGTGCATCAGTTTTACAGACAAAGTCCGTAATCAGGTAGAGGTGAATTGGACAGTACCATAGTTTATGAAAGGACCGTTCAGAAGTCTGATAACAGTGGGGAAGAAGGTGTTCTTGAATCTGGTGGTGTGTGCTTTCAAGCCTCTATAAAAGAGAAAAAGGAGTGGAAGTGCGTGGAACAGCTGTTCAACACAAAGATGTGGGACTCGGGGCTCCATCCAGGCCAGCAACTTCTGTGCTGGCCATTGGTGAGGACGGGTAGCAGCTGCTCCGTCTTTTGAGTCCTAAAGTCACCATCTCCACCCTGTATTGGATCTGATAGAAGCTGCCGTCTCCTCCTCTTGTGTAGGAAGGAACTGCAGATGCTGGTTTAAATGAACACCAGGTGGCACCCGTAATGGCTGACTCGCCAACAGTCTGTCTCGTCCTTTCCCTTCTTTGTTGTTTTTTAGTATGTGTTAAATGTATATTTTAGTCTTCTTCAGCTTGTTTTATGTGGAGGGTTGGGGATTTAAAAAAAAATCTCTTACCTCGACGGAGACACGATTTCTTGCTGTATCGTATCTCCGTCCGCACTGCGGCCTAACATTGTGGAGTTGGCGGCCACTGCTGGGGACCGACCGGAAGCTCCAAATGTGGGAGCCTGTGGATTTTAACATCATGGACCTCGCAGTCCCTGGTTAGAGACCGACTTCAGGAACTCCAAGCCACGGGAGCTTCGATCCCCCCGTCGCGGGAGCCTCGGTCGCCCCGTCGCGGGAGCCTCGGTCGCCCCGTCACGGGAGCTTCGAACGCCCTGTCGCAGGACCTTCGATCGTCCCGTCGCGGTAGCTTTGATCGTCCCGTCGCAGGAGCCTCGGTCGCCCCGTTGCGGGAGCTTCGATCCTCTCATTGCGGGAGCTTTGATCGCCATGTCGCGGGAGCCTCGATCGTCCCGTCGCGGGAGCTTCGATCACCCCGACTGCGGATGGTTCGACTCACCCGACGGTGAGAGAATACAGAGGGAAGAAGTTTAGACTTGATTGCCTTCCATCATAGTGAGGAATGTGGGGAATCCGCTGTGGTGGATGTTTATGTTAACTTTTATGCAGTTGCGTGTCTTGCAGTTGCGTGTCTGGCAGTATGGTAAATCGAATATCATTGTACCTTAATTGGTACCTGTGACTATAAAAGACCTTTGAACCCAAGATAGACACAAAAAGCTGAAGTAACTTAATGGGACAGGCAGCATCTCTGGAGAGAAGGAATGGGTGACGTTTTGGGTCGAGAACTTTCTTCAGACTGGTTTGGGGTAAGGGAAACGAGAGATATAGATAGTGATGTGGAGAGATAAAGAACAATGAATGAAAGATATGCATAAAAGTAACGATGATAAAGGAAACAGGCCATTGTTAGCTGTTTGTAGGGTGACAACGAGAAGCCTGTGCAACATGGGTGGGAGAGGGATGGAGAGAGAGGGAATGCCGGGACTACCTGAAGTGAGAGAAATCAAAATTCATACCACAGGGCTGTAAGCTGCCCAAGCAAAATATGTTTCCCTTATCCCTAACCAGTTTGAAGAAGGGTCTCGACCCGAAACATCACCCATTCCTTCTCTCCAGAGATGCTGCCTGGCGACACCACACCATTGCCCATCCTGACATGGAAATGTATTTCAGTTTCAACATCATTCCTGGATTTCATTCAATAGTGCTGAGGTGTACCTTCATGAAAAAATGTACAGCTTCTTAGCAGGCCAGCTCCCAGCAGTTTTGTAAGGAAATTGGCAATGAGCAGTATATACCAGACACAGAAAATGGTTTGGGTCAAGTTTACATCTGAATTTCATGTTATCTTATATTTAATCAATGTTCATGTAAGTGTGGTACATTCTGTCCACCCTCCATATTGCCTACATGGTTGTGACCTTGGACATTATCTGGTTACCCAAGTATTCCATATTTGACCCTCCCCATAGACCTTTAAAAATCATTATCCAACTAGGCTTTCATCAACTAGAAATGTTTGATGCCAAAAGGCTTCTAAACTTTCTGAAGAGACCCAGCTCTTCCTTGGGGCAGATAATGCAAAAAACCTGCCGTAGCTGTGGGCAGGCGTCTGACATTTGAATCATTAGGTCTGTTGACGGCTCAATTTTGTTTTGCAGTGTTGGAGATGAGAATCGGCAAATATTCTCTTGGCAAACTAATCCATGTAAGTATTTTAGTCACAATTTTATATGTTGATACACGGACCTCTCCAGACAGAGATTATTCTTTGATCTCATGTTAAATGTTGCCATTGGATAGTTATTGCACTGCTTTGAATAATTTAACATCTTGTCATGATGTAGATTTATGAGGGTTTAACTGAATAGCGGGGTTCATTTCAACTATTTAGCAAAGCAAAAGCACTTTTAGTTTAGTTTAGTTTAGAGGTACTGCACGGAAACAGGCCCTTCAGCCTCCCAAATCTGCACTGACCAGTGATCCCTGCACTTTAACACTATCCTACACTAGCGTCTATTTTTACATTTATAACAAGCCAATGAAGATACAAACCTGTATGCCTTTGGAATGTGGGAGGAAAATGAAGTTCTTGGAGAAAACCCACGTAGGTTACTGGGAGAACGTACATACTCCGTACAGACAAGCACCTGTAGTCGGGATTGAACCCGGGTGTCTGGCGCTGTAAGGCAGTAGCTATACTGCCACGCCACCGTGCTGCCCACTTGTTGTTACTGGTTCTCATATTCTGTAGCACAGGAGCACCACCGCCTGGAAGTTGCCCTCCCATTTACACACTATCCTGACTTGGAAATATAGAAGCATAGAAACATAGAAAATAGGTGCAGGAGTAGGCCATTTGGCCCTTCAAGCCATTCAATATGATCATGGCTGATCATCCAAAATCAGTACCCCAAGATTTCCTACTGGAAGAAACAGCAAAATTAAACTACAACTTTTAATATATTCCATTATCAGATTAAAATAAGATATTCAAGAAGAGGGAGTTCTATCTGATAGATTTCACTTCATCAGCAACATGGAACCATTTAGCTTAAAAATGGTGAGAATAGTTAGAATTGCTCGAAACAGTTAGACAGGTACATGGATTGGACAGGTTTGGAGGGATATGGACCAAACTAGCAGGTGGGACTAGTGTAGCTGGGACATGTTGGCCGGTGTGGGTAAGTTGGGGCAAAGAGCCTGTTTCCATGCTGTATCACTCTCTCTAATAGTTCTGGTATCTAGCATTGCTACACCTGAAGTGGAGGTTAAAACACATGGTGATGACTTACTGTTTGCAAGGGGATCAAATGAAATAGACAAGCTGGGAAAATCAAAGCTCAGCAAACATCAGCAACCAACCTACCCTACAGTATTACACTCACTTATCTGCCTCTCTCTGAGGTGTGCAAACCACTAGTCGTGCAACTATTTACAGCTATATTGGCATGTATTTTTTTAATTTTTACATGACAATTGAAAATAGATGCTATTGGAAACGTTTACTCATGCTCTTTCAACATCGTGCCCATGGAAAACTAATGAAATGAAATGAAATGTATTGTATTTATTAATGAAATGAAATGTAATTATTATTTCAGTTTCTAAATTGAAAGAAACAAGCATCTTGCCTACTTTGGATGAAAAAAATCTGTCAGCGTTGGGCTGGAAACCACACCTTGAAAATGTCAGCACTGTGGCAGAGGTACAAAATAATAAAGAATTAGCTCATAGTTTGCATTATGATGTAAATATTGTTCTGCTTGCACTATAATAGAATATTTCTTAATAGTTGGGTTTTGGCAACATTATGGCAAAAGCATTAACCTCACAAACTGCAATTATTAATATTAAAGAGCACCTTCATCATGAGTACAGGCTTTTGTATTCCTTTTAGTTTAAACCAAAAGTATGATATTGACAACCTCCATGATTATTCTCAGTAGTTATCATCTTTATCCTTGTTTTAATTAGTTCAGACCAAGTCAATGGTTATTTTTATAGCAGAGATGGATAGATTCTTGATTAGTACAGGTGTCAGGAGTTATGGTGAGAAGGCAGGAGAATGGGGTTAGGAGGGAGAGATAGATCATCCATGATTGAATGGCGGAGTAGACTAGATGGGCCAAATGGCCTAATTCTGCTCCGATCACTTATGACCTTATGACCTTCACTGTTTGTTTTCCAACTCCTAATTATTTTTCACTCAAAAAGACTTGCGCAGAACAGCTTAAGGAACATGTAGCTATAGTGAGCTATAGTTGCTCACAGAAAGTTAGCAGCCAAGTATTTCTGACATTTATTTCCTGACAACAAATGAAGCAGTGTTGAGAAGCATAATATTTGATTTTCATAATTATACAATAGTTACACATTAGATAGACACAAAATGCTGGAATAATTCAAAGGGACAGGCAGCATCTCTAGAGAGAAGGAATGGGAGACTTTTCGGGTCGAGGCCCTTCTTCAGACTGGGAGTCAGGGGGGAGGGAGACAAGAGATATGGATGGGAAAGGTGTGAAAATGACAGATCAAAGCAGATGGTAGTCAAGGAAATGTAGAATTGGCTGAGGAGAAGGTGACAACAACGTGTACAAACAGTAAAATTAATCAGGACAGAAAAACAAATCAAACTAACGTGGGGAACCGACACAGAGAGAGGGGAAGCAAGGGTTACTTGAAGTTGGAGAAATCAATGTTCATACCGCTGGGTTGTAAGCTGTTCTCATACCTGGTAGTCACTCCATATAATGCTTCAGCTGATGGTTCAGTGGAGAATTGCTGACCTGATGCAGGTCACTTCATTTCTGAAGTCTACTCATGAACATTGTAATGCAGACGTCAGGAACAGTCTAGAGTTTAGACTCTGGACTCTGGACACTGGGTTCAGCAACGAGTACACGCTATCGTTTTCTAAAGGACAGATGTATTTTGTATCTGATCCTTCAACTTTCCTACAGAGAGAGCTGTTTTTAATTATTTGTTTTATGTGGCATGCCTTCACAGCAGTGTCGTGGAATCCTTTAGCAAAGGCCTTATTGCCACTCAACCTCCCTGCTTCAAGAGATGATGGAATCAACCAGGGCTCACATTTCAGCTCAGTTTGGTATTTCAGAGCCACAAAACAATGAGGCTTCAGATGCAGTATATGGACACATCAGTGATAGAAATTCTCCTAATCTCTCACTGTGCTCCAGTAATTTGTGGAATCTGTTTAGCTACCCATTTTTCTGATTTACCATCTTTACATCCTGTAAAGCTACAGCATCTTGATTAGATGTGCTCATAACATTTCCTTTCCAATGGAAGGGATACCAACATCTATTTTGCACAAGATATGGTGAATTAGCCAAACATTGTAGTCTATTTAAACTTAGAGATTTCAAATAATTGTTGTTTTTCACTGTATCTCTGACAGTATTACACCATTTAATTTGTCCATATTTGATGATGACTGCTGATTTATACAAGTCTAAAAATTATTAGTACAATAAAGCACAGAAAGTAGCCAGTTCAGTAGTTTTGGAATACCTCCATCATCCATTCTCAGCACTTTGAGCAATAAAACTATATATTTATTACTTCTGTTCAGAATATAGCTTCCTATTCAAATCAAAATCAGTTCTTAGATTTAGTTTCGTTCTTGTTTAGTTTAGAGATAGAGCGTGGAAGCAGGCCCTTTGGCCCACCAAGTCTGCACCGACCAGTGATCCCCGCACATTAACAGACTAGGGACAGTTTTTACATTCATACCAAGCCAATTAACCTACAAACCTGAAGGTCTTTGGAGTGTGGGAGGAAACCAAAGTTCTCGGAGCAAACCCACGCGGTCACGGGGAGAACATAGAAACATAGAAAATAGGTGCAGGAGTAGGCCATTCGACCCTTCGAGCCTGCACCGCCATTCAATATGATCATGGCTGATCATCCAACTCAGTATCCCGTACCTGCCTTCTCTCCATACCACCTGATCCCTTTAGCCACAAGGGCCACATCTAACTCCCTCTTAAATATAGCCAATGAACTGGCCTCAACTACCTTCTGTGGCAGAGAATTCCACAGATTCACCACTCTATGTGAAAAAAAACTTTCTCATCTCAGTCCTAAAAGACTTCCCCCTTATCCTTAAACTGTGACCCCTTGTTCTGGACTTTCCCAACATCGGGAACAATCTTCCTGCATCTAGCCTGTCCAACCCCTTAAGAATTTTGTAAGTTTCTATAAGATCCCCCCTCAATCTTCTAAATTCCAGCGAGTACAAGCCGAGTCTATCCAGTCTTTCTTCATATGAAAGTCCTGCCATCCCAGGAATCATTCTGGTGAACCTTCTCTGTTCTCCCTCTATGGCAAGAATGTCTTTCCTCAGATTAGGAGACCAAAACTGTACACAATACTCCAGGTGTGGTCTCACCAATGCCCTGTACAACTGCAGCAGAACCTCCCTGCTCCTATACTCAAATTCCCTCGCTATGAATGCCAACATACCAATCGCTTTCTTCACTGCCTGTTGCACCTGCATGCCTACTTTCAATGACTGGTGTACCACAACACCCAGGTCTCATTGCATCTCCCCTTCCCCTAATCGGCCACCATTCAGGTAATAGTCTGCTTTCCTGTTCTTGCCACCAAAGTGGATAACCTCACATTTATCCACATTATACTGCATCTGCCATGCATTTGCCCACTCACCTAATGTATCCAAGTCACGTTGCAGCCTCCTAGCATCCTCCTCACAGTTAACACTGCCCCCCAGCTTCGTGTCATCCGCAAACTTGGAGATATTGCATTCAATTCCCTCGTCCAAATCATTAATATATATTGTAAATAGCTGGGGTCCCAGCACTGAGCCTTGCGGTGCCCCACTAGTCACTGCCTGCCATGCTGAAAAGGACCTGTTTATTCCTACTCTTTGCTTCCTGTCTGCCAGCCAGTTCTCTATCCACATCAATACTGAACCCACAATACCACATATAATCTCTTATGTGGGACCTTGTCGAAAGCCTTCTGGAAGTCCAGATATAACACATCCACTGGTTCTCCCTTATCCAGTCTACTAGTTACATCCTAGAAAAATTCTATAAGATTCGTCAGACATGATTTACCTTTCATAAATCCATGCTGACTTTGTCCAATGATTTCACCACTTTCCAAATGTGCTGCTATCCCATCTTTAATAACTGACTCTAACATTTTCCCCACTACCTATGTTAGACTAACTGGCCTGTAATTCCCCGTTTTCTCTCTCCCTCCCTTTTTGAAAAGTGGGGTTATGTTAGCTACCCTCCAATCCTCAGGAACTACTCCAGAATCTAAAGAGTTTTGAAAAATTATCACTAATGCATCCACTATTTCTGGGGCTACCTCCTTAAACACTCTGGGATGCAGCCTATCTGGCCCTGGGGAATTATCGGTCTTTAATCCATTCAATTTACCTAACACCACTTCCCGACTAACCTGGATTTCACTCAGTTCCTCCATCTCATTTGACCCCCGGTCCCCTGCTCTATGAACGTACAAACTCCGTACAGGCAGCACCCATAATCGGGATCGAACCCGGGTCTCTGGCACTGTAAGCGCTGTAAGGCAGCAACCCTACTGTTGTGCCACTGTGTGCCCCTCTCATTTCCTCTCATGTTTAGTCATTCAAATAACATCTACCATACCCAGTAAAAATATTGTTATTTTTTTTAAAGGTTAAAATTGAAAGACCATCATTCAGCAGGAGCGGCAATGACTCCCAAATACCATAAATCCACCAACCTGCCTTTTGAGAACTTCGTTGAAGCTCTGTTCTGTACAACAAGTGACCCACAGGCGTGACCTTTCAATTCCACCGAGAAACCATCACAGGGATCTGAGTTCATCAGATACATGTACTTCAATACATTTTGAATTACCTATGCTTTAAATCAACATTATTTCCTTGTCTTGTTTTAAAATACAGACACCATGTTCAAATGAGTAATTACTATTTTTGTCATTTTTATGTTTTGAATCATATAAAGATTTGTTTTGTTCCTGCCTTCTATCCACATCTGCACCTTATTAATTATTTTCATGATCATTAATTACTTTGTAAAAGGTACAAATAAATGTTTTGGGGAAATAAATGGATACACTTCAATGCTGCACATTGCTCTGATAATGTAGTAAAATCCCTTAATATTTGTTTTAACTATTGAAATGTACAAATATAATTAAAAGTACATAATTGTATGTATTTTAGAGCACTTTAATATAAATTAAAAAAATATATATATATAGATATATTTTATATGAATAACTGGATTTTTTATGCATGGAATGTTACTCTCTTACAATCTGATTTTTTGGGATAAAATGTAATTTGTATGTGAATATTATCATTATTTTTTGTGAAGGCTGACAGTTTGCACTAGAAATTCATATGCATTAAATACATGAATCAATTTAAAGAAAATATTTCAAAAATTATCTTCCAAATATTACATTTTGAAACATTTAAATAAAGAAAGCAACTGATTAAAATAGTGAACATTTTCTGTTCTGTTCTGTTCTGAAGAATAATGGTATCTCTGACAGATAACATTAAGGTTAATCCCAAAAGATTTTACGTACATAGAGGGGAAAAGGGTGACCTGAAAGAAAATGGGACCGCTCAGAAATCAAAGTGGTCAAATCTGTGGAGCCACAAGAGATGGGTAAGACTCTTAATGAGAATTTCTCCTCGGGGGGGGGGGGGGGGGGGGGGGGGGGGCGCGCGGAGCCACGGAGCGAGCTGATCTGTTGGAGTGGGTGAGTGCGGCTCTTAAAAAAGCCTGAAACCAATTTAAATTAATGCACCACAGGTTTGGGAGAGTTAAGGGGGATTGAGGGGGGAAATGGAGTGCATGAGCGGGGCTCTGAAAAAAATTCTAAACATAATTTCAATTAATGCAGGAGAGGTTTGGGGGAGTTTTAAGGGGGGGGTTGAGGTTGGAATGGAGTGCCTGAGTGAGGGGGGTTGAGGTGGGAATGCAGTGGCTGAGTAAGGGGAGGGTGTTCGACCAATGCTGTCGAGATTTGGGGGGGTTTTAAAGGGGGCTCAGGGGGGATGAATTGGGTGAATGGAGGGTGGGGGAGGGGGGTAAGGGGGCTGAGGGGGATGGAGTGGGTGAGGGGAGGATAAGGGGGGTTGAGGAGGGTTGTAGCAGGGGATGATAAGTGGGGTTTAGGGGGTGTGGATGGAGTGGGGCTCTTACAAAAACCTGAAACCAATTTAAGTTAATGTAGCACATGTTTGGGGGGGTTTTAAGGGGGTTGAGGGGAGAATGGAGTGCGTGAGCGGGGCTCTGAAAAAAATTCTAAACACAATTTCAATTAATGCAGGAGGTTTGGGGGAGTTTTAACGGGGGGTTGAGGTGGGAATGGAGTGCGCTCCCCAGTCCATCCCCCTCCTCCTCCTCCTCCTCACCCGCTCCATCCGCCCTCAGCACTGCCGTCAGTCGGGCGGGTCCCCCCCCCCTCACGGAGTGGGAGAGACGACGACACCTCCCGGCGGTCAGCACCGCCCGATCTGAGGAATGGCAGGCGTGAGGCATGCCGGGACGGGCGGGAGGGGGGGCGCATTGTGAAACACAATTTCAATTAAAGGTCCTGGGGAGGGGGAGAGCGCAACAGTTAAAGATCCAGGGAGGGTGGGGGAGCGCATCAGTTAAACGAACGGGCGGGGGCTCGGGGCCGCGCGGAGCGAGCTGATCGGTTAAAGACGTGCATTGTGACGTCACACGCTTGAGGTGGGAACGGAGCGCGTGAGTGAGGGGATGGGGGTGGCTGAGTGAGGGGATGGGGGTTAATGCAGGAGGTTTGGGGGAGTTTTAACGGGGGGTTGAGGTGG
>NW_027601291.1:114530-128525 GCF_053455715.1 Rhinoraja longicauda
TTAGGTGATTCCCGCTAATTCGGACAGCATTCTGGGAACCACTTCCAGGCTGCACAGGTAGGGATGATGGGACAGGCATCTTCCCCGAAGGACATTCATGGACCAGATCAATTTTTACAGCAATTTGGTAAATTTCAGGGTCATCATTACCAAGACCGATTGTTCTTTTCCCAGATTCCAGATAAATTGAATTTAAGTTTCACCACAACCGTGGTGAGAATTAAACTCTGCTTCCAGATTATTATATCACTGTGCCATCATAGTAGCACATCACTCAATAAACATTGAAATCTTGTACTTACATGTAGTTATATCTTGAATATCAGTGCTATTTAAATATCCAAGGACAACTTCAGGGATCACGGCACTTCGGACACGTGTGACATCATTGAAAGCACTCAGAATTGCAGAATGCAATTCATTATTTAGAAAATTAATTACTCTCAGCATTGCATTGTATTCAAAGTGAAGCACAGCAGAAGTAACCAGATTTCCTTCCCGTGTCCTGTTTGTGGATGGCAGATGCATAAATTAGTCATCGTATTTATTATATTAATTTATAACTTGTATTTACCTTGTAGTAGAATCTATATACTAAAACTCTTGTTTGTTTGTTTGTTCCTGAACTACAGCCAAAACGGTACAAGATAGCACAACAATTTTAGGCCCACGTTATTCACCATAGTCTCTGGTGCTAATGGATGAAGTTTCATTGAAATCAGTGTTGTGTTTTTAAAGTTATTCACATTTTAAAGTTTGAATCTATCTCCTAGGGAGGGGGGGAGGGAGGGGGGAGGGAGGGAGGGAGGTGGGTGGGTGGAGGGAGGATAAGGGGGGTTGAGGGGGATGGAGGGGAAGGGGGAGGGGAAGTGGGGCAGGGGGGTTGTGCGGAGGGGAGAGTGGGGAGGAGAGGGGAGGGGAGGAGGGAGGGAGGAGGGAGGGGGGAGTGGGGGGGAGGGAGGAGGGAGAGAGGGGAGCGGGAGAAGGGAGGGAGGGGGAGTGGTGGGGGAGGGTGGGGGAGGGTGGGGAATGTTCGGGGGAGGGAATGGAGGGGAGGAGGGAGTGGGGGTAGAGGGGAAGGGATGAGTGGGGGGAGAGGAGAGGGGGAGAGTGGAGAGGGGGAGAGTGGAGAGGGGGAGGAGAGGGTGCTGCACCAATGCAGGAGAAGTTTGTCCCCAACGGGTCCACTTGGTCTAGTAAAAAACTAAAAATCTGAATGTCTTACATGGATAGGACAGGTTTGGAGGGATATGGGCCAAACACAGGCAGGTGGGATTAGTGTAGCTGGGACATGTTGGCCGATGTGGGCAAGTTGTGCCGATGAGCCTGATTCCACCCTGTATCACTCTGTGACTATATGACTCTGTGTCACTTTGTTGAGATTAAAATGACAATGCCTATATGAATGAACTGTTTCAAAAATAAACAATGCAGCAATGGGAGCAACTTAAAAGCATTTCTAAAAGTTGTTGCATGGATTTTAAGTTTTCTGACTGCTGTTCAAGTTATGGGAACAACTGGTTCATTTAAAGTAGCCACGCCACATTATTATTATTGATTATTAGCCAATTTACTGGGAAAAAGGAGTCTCTAAAGCATGATAGACACAAAAAGCTGGAGAGAAGGAATGGATGATGTTTCAGGTCGAAACCCTTCTTCAGACTAGTCAAGGGAAAGGGAAACGTGAGATATAGACAGTGATGTAGAGAAATATAGAACAAATGAATAAAAGGTATGTAAAAAAAGTAACGATGATAAAGGAAACAGGCCATTGTTAGCTGTTTGCTATTTGAGAACGGGAACCTGGTGTGACTTGGGTGGGGGGGGATGGAGAGAGACGGAATGCAGGGGTTACTTGAAGTTAGAGAATGACATCAGCTTTTGACAAGGAATCATTGGAAGACCATGGAACTACCCAGGATCATTCAGATAAAGCTCGATATGTTTATAAGGGAATATAAAGTGTTTATCCATGAATGAGTGGGTTAACAAATGATGAGCTGTTGACGCCACTGGGCCTGTACTTGCTGGAGTTTAGAAGGATGAGGGAGGACGTCAATTAAACTTATCGAATAGTGAAAGGCTTGGATAGAGTAGATGTGGAGAGGATGTTTCCACTAGTGGGAGAGTCTAGGAGTCATAGCCTCAGAATTAAAGGACGTCCCTTTAGGAATGAGATGAGGAAAAATTTCTTTTGTCAGAGGGTGGTGAATCTGTGGAATTCTTTACCACAGAAGGCTGTGGGAGCAGAGCCAATGGATATTATTAAGGCAGAAATAGATAGATTCTTGATTAGTACGGGTGTCAGGGGTTATGGGGAGAAGGCAGGAGAATGGGGTGAGGAGGGAGAGGTAGATCAGCCATGATTGAATGGCGGGGTAGACTTGATGGGCTGAATGGCCTAATTCTGCTCCTATCATTTATGATTTCATGGCCTTATAAGGGCTGGGGATTGGGGAAGAACTTAAGACAACAATGGCCCTTGTCCCTTGCATTTGTTGCATTTATCTTATGGGGCCATACATCTCCCAATATTCTTGAAGTGGAACAGTCTGTGGAGAGCAATCTGAGATTGAACAATCTGAGACCCTGATCCAGCACCAACCACCCTGATACCCACTGACTGCTCTTGAGAAGTTGAGGCTCTAGTCAGGTAAAAGAAGGAGGCAAGGGAGAGGTATAAGCAGCTGGGATCAAGTGGAGGAGTTTCGAGAACTGAGGAGATACTGAAGAAAAAAATCAGGAGGGCAAAAAGAGAGTAGGAGGTAGCTTTGGCAGATAATATCAAGGGAAATACAAAGAGATTATAAATTAAGGGAAAGAGGGTGACGAGAGAGAGAATAGGGCCCCTCAGAAACCAAAGCATTCATCTCTGTGTGGAGCTGCATGAGATGGGCAATGTTCGTAATGAATATTTCTCATCTGTTTTTACTGTGGAGAAGGATAGGCTGGGGACATTGGGAAAATTAATGGAAGCATCTTGAGGACAGTCAGTATTACAGTCGAGGTGCTGAACGTCCCAAGGATAATGAAGGTAGACAAATCTCCCATGCCTGGTCAGCTATATCCGAGGACACTGCGGGAAGCTACAGAACAAAATTGCAGGCGCCACGGCTGTGATTTCCGAACCATCATTAGATGTGGGTGAGGTGCCTAATCTTGGTGCCTCTAGAATACTGGTGGGTGCTTAATCTTGTGTCTCTATTTAAGATGGGCTCCAAAGGAAAGCCAAAGGGAAATGTAGACCAGTGTGCACAACATCTGTGGTAGGCAAGTTACTGGAGATTATTGTGAGGGACAAGATATATGTGCATTTGGACAAACAGGTATTGATTAAGGGACAGTCAGCATGGGATTATATGTGGGAGATCATGTCTCAAAAGCCCAGTCTGAAGAAGGGTCTCGACCCCAAACTTCACCCATTTTTTCTCTCCACAGATGCTGCCTGTCCCGCTGAGTTACTCCAGCTTTTTGTGTCTAAGTGGGGGGTATTGCATTATGAGAAGTCAAAGCATGATAGGACATTCACAGTGAATGGAAGGATTCTGGAGAGTGTTATTGAACAGAATGGTCTGGAGGACAGGTACATTGTTCCTTCAAAGTGGAATCACAGGTAGATCGGGTGGTCAAGAAGATATCTGGCACATTGCCCTTCATCAGTCAGCATACTGAGTATAGAATTTGGGATGTAATGTTACAGTCGTACAAGACGTTACTAAGCTGGAAGGAGCATAGAGAAGAGTTGCAAAGATGCTGCTAGGGTTTGAGGATCTGTGGACATCGTTTAAGGTGAGAGGGGAAAGTTTTAATTGGAACCTGAGGGGCAACTTTTTCCATACAGATGGTGATGAGTATGTGGAACGAGCTGCCAGAGGAGGTGGTTGAGGCAGGTTCTATAACATTTAAGAGAGATTTGAACAGATACATGAATAGAAAATATTTAGAGGGATACTCGACCAAGTGGACCTGTTGGGCCAAACCTCTCCTGCATTGGTGCAGCACCCTCTCCTCTCCCCCTCCCCTCCCTCCCCCCTCCCCCTCCCTTCTCCCCCGTCCCTCCCCCCTCCTCCCCCACCCCCCCCCCTCATTCGCTAGGAGATAGATTTAAACTTTAAAATGTGAATAAGTTAAAAAATATAACACCGATTTCAATGAAACCTCTTCCATTAGCACCAAAGGGACATTGGTGAGTAAGGTGGACCTAAAATTGTTGCACTATCGTGTACAGTTTTGGCTGTAGTTCATGAACAAACAAACAAGAGTTTTAAAATATAGATGGGACAAATGCAGGCAGATGGGACGAGAGTAGATCATGCATCTTGGTCGTCATGGACAAGTTGGGTTGAATGGCCAGTTTTCATGCTTTATTACTCTATGCTTATATCACCTGTTGTCATTTTCCAATGTTTCGATATGTTTGATAATCAGAGATGTTTAGAAACTGCTGGATTTCAATAATTAAAAAAATATATTAATAGAGAAAAAATATTGCTTTTAAAATGCATCAAACTGTCTTTAAATTTGAGACATTAGTATTAACTAAATGAACTATTTAGTAGCAAGGGCAGCACAGTGGTGCAGCGGTCGAGTTACTGCCTTACAGCACTTGCAGCACCGGAGCCACGGGTTTGATCCCGACTACGGGTGCTATCCGTACGGAGTTTGTACGTTCTCCCCATGACTTGGACAAGAAGGACCAATATCCTTGTAGATCAATCTAGATCCTGACTCAGTGTTTGAAATTATGATGACGTGGCCATTATGGAGACTTAGTTACAAGAGGGACAGGGTAGGGCTGGCAGCTCAATGATGCTGGGTTTTGATGTTTCAGATGTGATATGGAGGGAGGTAAACGCGATGTGTGGGGCAAGTTTTTTTACACAGAGATTGGTGGGTGCCTGGTACGTGCTGCCAAAGCCTCTGCCGACAGCAAGAAGCAGCAACAGGTGAGAGGGAAGGGTGCCCCAAGGTGACCGAGAGCATCCTGTCGGTGTGGGTGACCTGAAGAAAGCGCTGCCCCCAGGGGCTACAATGTGAGCCGCAACAACAGCCGTGTCACTGGACCATGCGGTGGGTGAAGGAGGGCTCGCTTGGCACCTTGTGAGTCGGGGCTGGGGTCGGAAGTCAGAGCTCTAAACAGCCGGGGAGACAATGAGAGCTGGGAGTGGCATTGGCAGGTTCATCCACTATATCTGAAATCCGTTATAAAGGGGTCCATTAAAATGAGGGTTTACAGTATAGAATAAGACTTAAACTATACCAACCAGATTAGAGGTTCCGTAACATTCTTAAAGCGTCTCACATTTTTTGCCTTTTCATAGATCTATAAAAAACAAAGTATTTTTTGTTTATTTTCAAGGATAACATTGTTCGATGTAATGAAGTAGAAATTGGAACTCTGCAATGTTAGTCTCACACAATGTGTAGAATAAAGAAATCACAAATCCAGGCACTCTGTACAATTACACAGATGTGTCAGAAGTGTGGCACGGTGGCGCAGTGGTAGAGTTGTTGCCTTACAGCACATGTAGCGCCAGAGACCTGGGTTCCATCCTGACTACGGGTGCTGTCTGTACGGAGTTTGTACGTTCTTCCCGTGACCGCGTGGGTTTTCTCCGGATGCTCCGGTTTCCTCCCACACTCCAAAGACGTACAGGTTTGTAGGTTAATTGGCTTGGTATAGTTGTAAATTGTCCCTAGTGTGTGTAAGATAGTGTTAATGTGTGGGGATCGCTGGTCGGTGTGGACTCGGTGGGCCAAAGGGCCTGTTTCCGCGCAGTATCTCTAAACTAAACTAAACTGTCCATCAAGGTCTCCAGAAGCAGTGTGAACCGTGATTTTCAATCTCTCCCTGTGGTTCGATTTGTTAAAGTGGTGGGTTCCACTTTGCTTCTTCAACTAGTGCCTTGAGGTAGAATAGCACTCTAGTGGTGGGTGGTTATTGGAGATAGGCGTCTAAGTACTCATGGAATATTCGTCCATTAGATTGTAGGATTGGGCATCGTGTTGGTTTCGATCTCCAGCAATAAAGAACTTAAAATGCACGAGAACAATCTCAAATCTCTCTGCCTGGAATCGAGTTCAGACGTGGGTCAGGAATGGATGGATTGTTTAACTGATGCAGGTTGAGATCTTCAGCCTTCAATAAAGACCTGCTCTTGCAGTTCAGGTCTCCAATGCTTTCAGAGCCTGTAATCATGGTGCAGCTTTGCAACATGACGTCAGTCGTCTGCTATATACTGATTGATGTCAGTGAAACACACCAAAATAAATCTCTACAGAATGCATGGTTAGTTGATTTATAATTGTCGCATGTGCCAAGATACAGCGAATAACATTATTTGTGTGCTCGCTAGTCTAATCATGAGTACAATCAAGCCAATGGATATGGCAAACAGTAAAATGCCAGAGTGCAGAATATAGCATTACAGTATTGTAACCTTACAGTTGCAGAGAAATGTGCGTTAAAAACGCAAGGGCTGCAATGAAACAGGTTGGGAGCTTGGGTCTGCACTCTGAGCCTGTGAGAGGACTATTCGATAGTCTAGTCATATGGGGAACAAATTCTTCCTGAATCTTATACGACGTGTTTTCATATTTTTGTACTGTCTGCCTGTTGGGAGAGGGTAGAAGAGGAAATGACCAAGGTGTAACCAGCACATTTGAAACACATATGATCAAGTTTTTTAAACTAATAATAAATTAATCATTATTACATCCATCTGTGGCCCCCGTCATAATTTCCCTCAGAACAGATATCTGCAAAGCCCAGCTGGTGCCACGAACACTGCCTGGTCCAACATGGCTTCCGGCCCAGAGCCAATGGAAAACACCAGCTACAGTTCTGTTCAGTGGGGTCCAAATCTGTTTACATTTTCAATGTTGTTGGATCATTCATGCAGGCTGACCGGATTCCGAGTTTGAAAAGGATGCCTAATCTCCCATGGACTGATCTAACAATGTTTTAATCTTGATTTTGTGTGAAACCCTGCAACGTTAGGGTATTTAGTGTTCTTGATTTGGAATAATCTGACATTAACTTGTTGAGACAAAATCTTGTGTTGTACTTCTGCTTCACATTGGTGCAAAAAGATGCGCTGTTAATTATTGTAAACATCTTGAAGAAATTATCTCTTAACCATTTTACATTTATATAGAATACTTAAATACACTGTACACAAATAAAAGTTCAACAAGCAAGGAGAGAAAAAAATTTGGCATACCTTTTCATGAACCTGAGCTGAAATATTTGATCTCCTACGATTGATGGTTAAAGGCAATGTAATATTGACTGTTCTGTCAGGAAGAGCTAAAAGAAAGGATGAAATAGTTTATCATAATTGACATTTATTGAATGTCTAATTCCAAAATGAAAATGAAGTCATAAAGTCTGACAAAATCGTTTGATATATTCTCATTGATAATATAAACTAGTCATGGGAAATGTTCATGGGTATGAAGAGGTAGGGGGAGGACTGATTGCTTCCTTCATTGTTCTGATGACAGAAAGACGTACAGGTTTGTAGGTTAATTGGCTTGGTGTAAATGTAAAAAATGTCCCTAGTGGGTGTAGGATAGTGTTAATGTGCGGGGATTGCTGGTCGGCGCGGACCCACTGGGCCGAAGGGTCTGTTTCCGCGCTGTATCTCTAAATTAAACAAAACTAAACTAATATATAGCTCAACTCGATTCTCTCATTACCACCATTATCAAACTATCTAATTATTTGACCCTCTTCAAACAGAGTTGTATTAGCAGCTAAACCCAGGATAATTTGAAACAAAATACTTGATTCTTATTATTCCAATATGAAGGTGCATCATTTCCTCTTTGAACATGATTTTTTTTTCAATCAAACAGCTGCAAATCATATATATTTTAAAAAAACAATTAATAATTAGAATACTGAATATAGGCAGAAAATATTTTCTGGCACATTCAGTACCATCGAATTGGCTACATCTGTGATCATTTTGTGGTAATAAAATTGCAACGTCTGACTTAGATCTATCTGCAATAAGAAGAAAAGAGGAACTGCTCTGTTAATTCGATATCGAGCATATGTGTTTTCGTAACTTCCACCTTGCCCTCAAATTTACGTGGACTATCTCTAACACCTCTATCCTTTTCCTCGCTATCTATGTCTCCATCACAACATTATTTTCATCGTTCCTTAGAATGTAACGAAGTTCATGAAATATGCTTCAAACCAATTTGACTTATTCCAAGGGGACATCACGTTTTAATATTATCTTAATTTCATATCATCATAAATAATTCATGCACTTACCTCTAATAGCAGATGGTGATGGCACGGCTGTTGTAGTTGTCGCAGTGGAGCTTGTTGGTACTGAGGTAATAGCCAGAGTATTGGTGGGTACTGAAGAGGTTGTAGTGGTGTTGGATGGAGTTGTGGCAGCAGCAGTGGTATTGGTGGGTTTTGATGTAGTTGCGGTGGTGTTGGATGGTGTCAAGGCAACAGCAGTGGTATTGGTGGGTACTAAAGTAGTTGTGGTGGTCCTAGCTTGTGCTGATGTATTAACAGTGGTATTGGTGGGTTTTGATGTAGTTGTGGTGGTGTTGGATGGTGTCAAGGCAACAGCAGTGGTATTAGTAGGTACTGAGGTACTTGTGGAGGTCCTTGCTTGTGCCGATGTATTAACAGTGGTATTGGTGGGTTTTGATGTAGTTGTGGTGGTGTTGGATGGTACCAAGGCAACAGCAGTGGTATTGGTTGGTTTTGATGTGGTTGCAGTGGTGTTGGATGGTACCAAGGCAACAGCAGTGGTATTGGTGGGTACTGAAGGAGTTGAGCTGGTCTTTGCTTGTGCCGATGTATGAACAGTGGTATAGGTGGGTTTTGAAGTAGTTGCAGTGGTGTTGGATGGTGTCAAGGCAACAGCAGTGGTATTGGTGGGTTTTGAAGTAGTTGCGATGGTCCTTGGTGGTGTGGAGGTAACAGCAATGGTATTGGTGGGTTTTGATGTAGTTGTGGTGGTGTTGGATGGTGTCAAGGCAACAGCAGTTGTATTGGTGGGTACTGAAGTAGTTGTGATGGTCCTTGGTGGTGTGGAGGTAACAGCAATGGTATTGGTGGGTTTTGAAGTAGTTGTCAAGGTGCTTGATGGGGCCAAGGCAACAGTGGGGGTACTTGTTTGATTCAATGTTCCATTCGAAGGACTTGCTGTTGAACTGGTAGTGGAGGTAATTTCTGAAAATGCAATCAACTATGTAATGACTAAAATGCCGAGATATCCAAACAAATTTCAACAATTAGGAGAGTTAATATCTCAGTTAAGAGAATATATTTGATGTTTTGAAGCACAGTAGATGGATGCAGCAAGGAAGATGCATGGAAGCTTTCCATTGTCACCCATCACAAACTTTGCTCTAATTTAAAAACATTTCTCCATATTTGGGAGTCACCTCCAGTTGACAGTCAGTGTCCACTGAAAAGGAATGGTTGTACAGGTGAGTAAACTCTGGATGAACATTCAGGGAGACCAGCGGCAACAAGCAAGGTCTGGCACAACAAATCTGGTCCTAAGGCCCAGCAGGGAAGGGTGGAGGCAGACAGAGCATTGTGTTTGGAGAGTGGGTCAGGCAGGAGATGAAGGCAGGCCTTCAAATAGGAGCCCAGAATGGTGTACTGTCTCCCTGGAGCCAGAGTTCAGGACCAGCAGCAGAACATTTTTAAAGGGGAGGGTGAGCAGCCAGAAGTCATTGTGTACGTTGGCACAAATAACATGGTCAGGAGAAAGGGTGAGGTCCTGCAGAGTGAATACAGGGAGTTAGGAAAAAGATTAAAAAGCCGGATCTATCGAAAATGTGTAACAAAGAAAGAAGGAATGAGGTGACAATGAACACAAAGCAGTTTGTTGAAATGACTGAGAGACTTGAGACGGTAAGTCTTGATCTGCTTCACAGAAGCATCACCTATTGCTTTTCTCCAGAGATGCTGCCTGACCCACTGAGTTACTCCCACTTTTTGTGTCTATATTCGGTGTAAACCAGCATCTGCAGTTCCTTCCTACACAATATAACTGGTAGATTTGCAACTGCCCGTTATTAATGTACTTCAATTTTACTCCCTGTCAAAGAACTAAATATATATTCCTATTACATAAAAAAATATTTGTTGTTTGGACCTGTGCAATCATAATGTAAGAAACATGTGATTTTTGTCATTCTTAAATAAACTCCAAATAACTGTGTTAGATACCTTTGCTTCCAAAGATACCTCTTCTTCCAGAGTTTACTCACCTGTACAGTTGGACCCTTCATATCCTGGTCTACATGTACAGTTGAAAGAGCCTTCAGTATTTGTACAGATAGAATTATTTCCGGAACACTCAGTAGCGCATTCATTCACGTCTAAAAGAATAAACAAATGAACACAAGAATAGTTAGCTAAATTATAGAATCACCTATGCCTGGATTTTGCACTGAACAGAGAATCAGCAGACAACTGGTCAATGAGTTTACATCGCTTGTTAGTTAATGGAAAATCTGGTCCATTTAGTAATAATTTGATGTAACTCAGAAGAAGAGAACAGAAGCTTCTTTACATGAAAACTACTGTAGTAGAAAATTTCACTTTTTTTTACGGGACTATTCATATTGTTTTAATTATTCTTCATGATTTTTGTGTATTAAATGGTGATATTAAAAAAGTACCATACCAATGCAGAATCTGTTTGGCTTTCCAGTATATCCTCCCTTGCACATACAGGAGTAACCTCCATTTGAATTGATGCATTTTGCATTCTGGGGACAGCTAGATGTATTACGACATTCATCAATGTCTGAAAGAAAAGATTTACATTAGCAGCGATCGAAGTTCACGTAACAAATATAATAGTGATACGAAGTAATGAACATGCATAATGGTGTAAGATTAGATTTAATTTTTGCGGGTGATATTTTTACACGGTATTCTTTAACAGAATGCATACTTCCACTGCTATAGTTGGAGAACTTTCTGATATAAAGTATTGATTAACGGATGGGTGGGACATTATAGATGTGGAAATCTGATTTCTCCACGGAGCAAAAGACTTTGGCAGAGAATAAGGATCTCAATCTGAAACGTCACCCATTCCTTCTCTCCAGAGATGCTGCCTGTCCCGCTGAGTTACTCCAGCATTTTGTGTCCATCAGTGGTGGGGAAAATGCTGGAGTCAATTATAAAAGACGGAATTGCTGAGCATTTGGATAGCAGTAACGGGATCGTTCCGAGTCAGCATGGATTTACGAAGGGGAAATCATGCTTGACAAATCTACTGGAATTTTTTGAGGATGTAACTAGGAAAATTGACAAGGGAGAGTCAGTGGATGTGGTGTACCTCGACTTTCAGAAAGCCTTCGACAAGGTCCCACATAGGAGATTAGTGGGCAAAATTAGGGCACATGGTATTGGGGGTAGGGTACTGACATGGATAGAAAATTGGTTAACAGACAGAAAGCAAAGAGTGGGGATAAATGGGTCCCTTTCGGAATGGCAGGCAGTGACCAGTGGGGTACCGCAAGGTTCGGTGCTGGGACCCCAGCTATTTACGATATACATTAATGACTTAGACGAAGGGATTAAAAGTACCATTAGCAAATTTGCAGATGATACTAAGTTGGGGGGTAGTGTGAATTGTGAGGAAGATGCAATAAGGCTGCAGGGTGACCTGGACAGGTTGTGTGAGTGGGCGGATACATGGCAGATGCAGTTTAATGTAGATAAGTGTGAGGTTATTCACTTTGGAAGTAAGAATAGAAAGGCAGATTATTATCTGAATGGTGTCAAGTTAGGAGGAGGGGGAGTTCAACGAGATCTGGGTGTCCTAGTGCATCAGTCAATGAAAGGAAGCATGCAGGTTCAGCAGGCAGTGAAGAAAGCCAATGGAATGTTGGCCTTCGTAACAAGAGGAGTTGAGTATAGGAGCAAAGAGGTCCTTCTACAGTTGTACCGGGCCCTGGTGAGACCGCACCTGGAGTACTGTGTGCAGTTTTGGTCTCCAAATTTGAGGAAGGATATTCTTGCTATGGAGGGCGTGCAGCGTAGGTTCACTAGATTAATTCCCGGAATGGCGGGACTGTCGTATGTTGAAAGGCTGGAGCGATTGGGCTTGTATACACTGGAATTTAGAAGGATGAGGGGGGATCTTATTGAAACATATAAGATAATTAGGGGATTGGACACATTAGAGGCAGATAACATGTTCCCAATGTTGGGGGAGTCCAGAACAAGGGGCCACAGTTTGAGAATAAGGGGTAGGCCATTTAGAACGGAGATGAGGAAGAACTTTTTCAGTCAGAGGGTGGTGAAGGTGTGGAATTCTCTGCCTCAGAAGGCAGTGGAGGCCAGTTCGTTGGATGCTTTCAAGAGAGAGCTGGATAGAGCTCTTAAGGATAGCGGAGTGAGGGGGTATGGGGAGAAGGCAGGAACGGGGTACTGATTGATAGTGATCAGCCATGATCGCATTGAATGGCGGTGCTGGCTCGAAGGGCTGAATGGCCTACTCCTGCACCTATTGTCTATTGTCTATTGTCTATTGTAAACCAGCATCTGCAGTTCCTTCCTACACGAGTTCGCATGACCATTAATTGTAATAAAATAATGATTACGAACAACATAGTTTTGAGATTTTATTATAAAATGCACATTGAGAACGACCAATTTTGTCAGTGTGTGAGACCTGAGGGGCAATTTTTCTGCCTTTGATGAGTCATTGAAAAGGCCCTAGTTTGATGAACTGCATCTCGAGATGATAAAAAAAATAATTACATTTTTTTCATGATTCAGTTATATCACAAATCAAATGCTCTGGGCTCTGGGCTTTGCTTTGCACCAGTATTGGGGTTATTAATTTGGTTTATTATGTTATTTACGAGTATTGTGTTTATGGGCCTGTTATACTGCTGCAAGTAAGAATTTCATTGTTCTGTTGTCGGCATATGTGACAATTAAACACACTTGAGTCTTGAAAACAATATTTAAAACTAATTGCAACAACAATTGTCAACAAAACCATTTGCAATAATGAATACTTCGAATGGGTTGAACAGTATGTTATTTTTTCTTCCGTTCCTTTGTAAAAGAAGGCGGCATGGTGGCACACCGGTAGAGCTGCTGCCTTACAGTGTTTTCAGCGCCACAGACCCGGGTTCGATTCTGACTACAGGTGCTTGTCTGTACGGAGTTTGTACATTCTTCCCATGACAGCATGGGCTTTCTCCCACACTCCAAAGACGTACAGGGTTTGAAGGTTAATTGGCTTGGTATAAATGTAATTTGCCCCTCGTGTGTGTGTAGTATTGTGCTAGTGCACAGGGATTGCTGGTCGGTGCGGACTTGGTGGGCCAAAGGGCCTGTTTCTGTGCTGTATCTCTAAAATAAACAAAACAAAACTAAAATGTGATTTTTCTTCAGGTGACAAGCACTGGCAGCTTACCATCACACAAGGAGCTGTTTGTTGCGTTTATTGCGTAACCTTCCTTACAGCTGCAGATGTAACTTCCCAACACATTGGCACAGATCTGCTCGCAAGAGTCTGTTTTGTTTTGGCATTCATCAAAATCTACAACAGCAAGCAACAAGACATCAAAGAGTTGTTCACATTTTTAACAACAAAAATCTGTAACAAAAATCAACCATTTGTGACATATCTTTTGCTTAATCCAATTATTCAGGCAGGCACAAGAACGAGTCGCATCCCGGCCATTCCCTTTTCTCTCCTCTCCCATCGGGCAAAACATACAGAAGTGTGAAAACACACTCCTCCAGATTCAGGGACAGTTTCTTCCCTGCTGTTATCAGGCAACTGAATCACCCTACTTCAACCAGAGTGCAGTCCTGAACTACTATCCACCTCATTTGTAGACTCTTGGACTACCTTTGATCGGACTTTACTGGCTTTGTCTTGCATTAAACGTTATTCCCTTATCAGGTATCTGTACACTGCGAAAGACTCGATTGTAATTATGTATTGTCTTTCTGCTGAATGG
>NW_027601291.1:129025-135025 GCF_053455715.1 Rhinoraja longicauda
CCCAGAGGTATGAACATTGACTTCTCTAACTTCAGATAGCCCTTGCTTTCAATCTCCATCCCCTTCCCCTTCCCAGTTCTCCCACTAGTCTTACTGCCTCCGACTACATTCTATCCCTGTCCCGCCCACTCCCCTTACATCAGTCTGAAGAAGTGTCTCAACCAAAAACATCACCCATTCCTTCTCTCCAGAGATGCTGCCTGACCCACTGAGTTACTCCAGAATTTTGTGTCTACCTTCGATTTTAACCAGCATCTGCAGTTCTTTCCTACATAGTTTAATTTTTGTTTAGTTTAGTTCAGAGAAACGGCACGGAAACAGGCCCTTCTGCCCACCGGGTCTGCAACGGCCAGCGATCCCCACACACTAAAACAATCCTATGCACACTAGGAACAATTTACAACTTTACAAAGCCAATTAACCTACAAACCTGTACATCTTTGGGGTGTGGGAGGAAGCCGGAGCCCTCTGGAGAAAACCCACGCATGTCACTGGGAGAATGTACAAGCTCCATATACACAGCACAAGTAGTCAGGATCTCTGGCGTTGTTAGGCAGCAATTCTACCACTGCGCCAACATAGGTTTAATGTGAGAGGGGGGAAGTTTTAATAGGAACCAGAGGGGTAACGTTTTCACACAAAGGGTGGCGGTGGATATATGAATTTTTATACAGAATAGACATACAGAATAGAAATATTCTCTACGGACCAATATGTTCAAGCCACGGATGATCAGCCATTGAATCCACTTGGTCCCAGCGGTTCCACATCACTCTATAATATCCAATCCATGAACCTGTCCAAATCTCCTTTAAATAATATCATTGTTCCTGCCTCAAGCACTTCATCTGGATACTTGCTCCATGTACTCATCACCCTCTGTGAAAAAGATCAGTTAATCCAATTAATTGAAGGTAACTGCGGAAAAAGAATGTTAAATTTAACAGGAAATACTCAATGCAATTTGAATGGACAAATTCTATATTTACAGTTCAAGACAACTACATTAAATGTTGTTCAATAACATGGTGACAATGCCATGCATAACACAGATTTAAAAATTCCATGGAATAATTTTTCTTGATTCCTCATTTTCATCAGAACTCCAAACATTAACCATGCAATTATCTGTTGGATCCTTGGTAACATTACTTCTCATCAGTTTAATTTTCACTGCTGCAGTTTTCATGCTTTATGAAACAATGTGTCCAATTTACTTTCCATTTCGATTGCAATATCCATTGATATCATTTGGATAATTCTATGTTTGCAAAATAGCACCCTGTCCCTTGTCCCAGATATCACTTACATGATTGCATTTTGCAAATATGCATCCTCTCGTCAGTTTAATTTTCGCTGCTGTACTTTACATGTTTTGTGAAACAAAAAAAGTTCAATTTCCTTTCAATTATCCATTGATGTCACATCTTCACTTCATTCACCAAACCAAGCACAACTGCCACTGCACCGGCTGCGTCCACCACTAGCAACGAAACAACAGGTACTAGGATAATGCAGCACCAGCATTCAGTGATCTAACTTTTAAAACATATCTTACTTATCAACAAGTGACTATCAATAATGCAGTTGTAATTGATGACAGAGTAGAATTTTATTGCGTAACATCTTTAATTCACTTTGAAAAGCAGTCGCCATTTTATACAACCCAATAGCTTAAGTAGGAATATCATGCAAGTATTCAAATAAACCAATAATGTAAGTCAGGCAATTATTCATTTATTATTTGTTAATATCGTGGATGCTTCTTTCTTTGGAACATAACAGCAGATCCTACACACCAGTTATGACTTACATCATTGCATGCTACTTATAAAAGTTTTGCCATGAGTGTGCTTTCATGTATTTTAACTAATATTTCTCTGCATATGTGAAGATTCGATAATTTCTACAACCACAGAAGAAAGCACATCCACAGACCAAAGTACAATGATGACCTCTTACACATCCGAATCAACATCAACAGAGACAGGTACCATAAATTACAACTTGTACTCCTAATATGGGCAAGGGATATTTGGAAATAATGATAAAACTTGCCTCATCAACTCCTTTTACACTCAGAGAGTAATTGTGTCATACAGAATAGAAATAGTATCTACAGCCCAATATGTCCAAGCCAAGGATGATCAGCCATTGAAGCTAGCTCCACTTGGCCACACCGGTTCCATATCTGTCCAATATTATTTCACATCTGTTTAATTTTTACTGCTGCTGTTTACATACATTAGGAAACAAAAAAGTGTCCAATTAACGTTCAACATCCATTAATGTCACATCTTCATTTCATTCTCAGAACCAAGCACAACAACTGCCACTGCACCGACTACGTCCGCCACTAGCAGCGAAACAACAGGTACTAGGTTAATGCAGCACCAGCATTCACTGATCAGAATTTGAACAGATAACTTACTTATCACCACATAACAATAAATATTACTGTCGTAAAGAATGACAGAAAAAGAGTGATAACTGGTGTACATTTTTGTCGTCTAACATCTCTCTTGCACTTTGAACAGCAGTTGCCATTGTAATCAACCCAATAGTTAAGTTGGAATGCCATGCAAGTAGTCAAATAAGCCAATAATGAAAGTCAGAGAATTATTCATTTATTATTTGTTAATATCATGGCGGCTTCTTTGTTTGGAACATAGCGGCAGATCCAACGCACCAGTTATGACTTACCTGATTGCATGCTGCTTATAAAAGTTTTGCCATGAGTATGCTGTCATGTATTTTAACTAATATTTCTCTGCATATGTGAAGATTCGACAATTTATGCAACCACAGAAGAAAGCACATCCACAGACCAAAGTACAATGATGACCTCTTACACATCTGAATCAACAACAACAGAGACGACAGGTACAATAAATTACAACTTGTACTCCAAATATGGGCAAGGTATATTTGGAAATAATGATAAAACCTGTCTTCACAACACTTTTTACACTCAGAGTAATTGTGTCATACAGAATAGAAATATTCTCTACGGCTCAATATGTTCAAGCCACGGATGATCAGCCATTGGATCCACTTGGCCACAGCGGTTCCACATCACTCTAAAATATCCAATCCATGAACCTGTCCAAATCTCCTTTAAATAATATCATTGTTCCTGCCTCAACCACTTCATCTGGATGCTTGCTCCATGTACCCTTCACCCTCTGTGAAAAAGATCAGTTAATCCAATTAATTAAAGGTAACTACGGAAAGAGAATGTTAAATCTAACAGGAAATACTCAATCCAATTTGCATGCACAAATTCTATATTTACAGTTCAAGACGTCTTTATTAAATGTTGTGCAATAACATGGTGACAATGCCATGCATAACACAGATTTACAAATTCCATGGAATAATTGTTCATGATTCTTCATTTTCATCAGAACTCCAAATATTAACCATGCAATTATTTGTTGGATCCTTGATAACATTACTTCTCATCAGTTTAATTTTCACTGCTGCAGTTTTCATGCTTTATGAAACAATGCGTCCAAATTACTTTCCATTTTGATTGCAATATCCATTGATATCATATGGATAATTCTATGTTTGCAAAATAGCACCCTATCCCATGTCCCTGATATCACTTACATGATTTCATTTTGCAAATATGCATCCTCTCGTTAGTTTAATTTTTACTGCTGTACTTTACATGTTTTGTGAAACAAAAAGAGTACAATGTCACCTCTTCATTTCATTCTCAGAGCCAAGCAATACAACTACCACTGCATCGACTACGTCTGCCACTAGCAGCGATACAACAGGTACTAGGATAATGCAGCACCAGCATTCACTGATCAGAATTTGAACAGATAACTTACTTATCACCACATAACAATCGATATTACTGTCGTAAAGAATGACAGAAAAAGAGTGATAACTGGTGAGATTTTTATTGTCTAACATTTTGCTTTCACTTTGATAAGCAGTTGCCATTGTAATCATCTCCATAGTTTAAGTAGGAATGCCAGGCAAGTAGTCAAATAAACCAATAATAAAATTCAGGGAATTATTCATTTATTATTTGTTCATATCATGAATGCTTCCTTGTTTGGAACATAGCAGCAGTCTTACGCACCAGTTATGACTTCCATGATTGCATGCAGCTTATAAATGGTTCGCCACGAGTGTGCTGTCATTTATTTTAACCAATATTTCTCTGCATATGTGAACATTCGACAATTTCTGCAACCACAGAAGAGAGCACATCCACAGCCCAAAGTACTATGATGACCTCTTACACGTCCGAATCAACATCATCAGAGACAGGTACAATAAATTACAACTTGTGCTCCAAATATGGGCAAGGGATATGTGGAAATAATGATAAAACTTGTCTTCTCAACACTTTTTACACTCAGAGAGTAATTGTGTCATACAGAAGAGAAATACTATCTACAGCCCAATATGTCCAAGCCACGGATGATCAGCCATTGAATCTAGCTCCACTTGGCCACAGCGCTTCCATATCTGTCCAATATTATTTCACGTCAGGTTAATTTTCATTGCTGCTCCAGGATTCACTGATCAGACTTTAAAATCAAACATTACTTAGCAAATATATCAAGAGTAAAATAAAACTAGCTGATTTCAAAATAGCTATGTATATTAGAAAGCGATAATGTAAAGAGCAAAAATAAATTGCTGTTGAAAGCTCAGAAATGGCCAAGTATTTCAGGTAACTAATACATGCAGATTTCTAAATCAAGCAGAAATCCTCAATCAGACTTGCATGCTCAAATTCAATATTTTCAGTTGATGACTACCACATTAAAAATTATGCATTAATATAGTGACAATCCCATGCATAATACAGAGAACAAAAATCCATGCCTACATTTTTTA
The DNA here is from genome assembly GCF_053455715.1 of Rhinoraja longicauda. NCBI lineage: Eukaryota > Metazoa > Chordata > Chondrichthyes > Rajiformes > Arhynchobatidae > Rhinoraja > Rhinoraja longicauda. The sequence goes on from NW_027601291.1 coordinate 133,895, forward strand.
TGATTCCTCACTTTCATCAAAACTCCAAATATTAAAATACCAAATATTAAACACATTTTTACTGCTATGTGTGACAAGCTTTATCAAACAAAAGGTATTCAATTTAGTTTCAATATCCATTGATATCACTGATCAAACCTAAAAAAGATACAATATTTACCAACATGTGTGACAAACAATAGTTGATGCTTGATCAAGATATTAGACATCCATTCTCAAATTTCTTTCTCAGATATTAGAAATTCTTTCTCAGCACCGGGATTCACTGATCAGACTTTAAAAACATACATTACTTACCAACAAAAGTGACAAACAATAGATGACGCTTGAACATTCTAACAACCAATGTTCCTCAATGTTCCTCAAACATCGGTTTATTCGGTACCAAAACTTATCATGATTCTTAAGTTTCATCAGAACTTCAAAATGTATTCACCCAATTATTCGTTGAATCATTGTTCACATTTCTTGTTGTCAGTTTACCTCACTTTACCTGCTTTATGAATCAAAAATAGTGAACTTTAAAATGTCCCTAGCTTTAAAAATGTAGGTTCAATTTGAATGAGAATTTTTACATATTATGCACAGGATAATGGTGAGTAACATTGTGCAAAGATGGTGGGGCTATGGTGTACCGATTTGGCAGTGCGAACCATAAAAGTTATGCTGTGGTCAAACACACATACACACATACATACGGACAGAGAGTTTGAGTAATATATAGATAGATAGAAAATGCCCCAATCATCAATTACATGCCCGCAAGTTGCGAACATGCATCATTAGTAAAATTAAAATATTTTGTCAGTTTACGTTCTTATGTATGTATAATTTCTAATATTATATAGAGTTGCAACTGGGATATAATATTGTGGCCGAACACTTTGATGCCAGTTCGAAAAACATTCACTAGTATAATCACCTCGTTAATTTAAATAGAAATATCGTGCAAATAGTCAAATAAGCCAAAAATAAGTCAGGCCATTTTTAATTTATACTTTGTATTATCATTGATGCTTTTATGTTCAGAAAATAGTAGTATATATAATGCCCCAGTCATCAATTACATGACTGCAAGATGCTAACATGCATCAGTTTTGACTTCCATGCACATTTTACAAGTGTAGACAT
>NW_027601291.1:135525-140525 GCF_053455715.1 Rhinoraja longicauda
ATGTAGCCACAATCAAGAACTGAAATATTTGTTAAAAATTGATAGAGTTGGACTTTATTTCTTGGATAAAAGGAGGCTGAACGTATGAAATCAAATAGGAATAGATAGGATAGGATACTCTGTGGGTCTAAGGACTGTTGACACAAGTTTGATCATTTTTTCCAATTTTCCCTAGACCCATTTAGAGTACGAGTTGCAATTTACGGTACCTGGCACTGTTGATGTTGATTCAGTTGTATAAGGTGTCATTGTTGTACTTTGCTCTGTGGACCTGGTCGCTGCTGCGCTTGCAAAAGTTGTTGAAGCTTCATATATGGAAAGATATGTCAGTTAATATACATGGCAGCACTCTCATGGATAAACGTGTAAATTGTGTAAAATATCCCTGGGAGTCGAAGCTGAATTTGATAATTTGATTTTGTAAATCTGATGATGCATATTAGCAACATACAGTCATGTAAGTGGTAACTGGTTCATTGGATCTGCTGCTATTTTCCAAAATAAATGAGCATCCAAAATCTTACAAATAATAAATGAATAATTGCTTGACTTTTCTTGTTGACTTACTTGACTATTTGCTTGGTATTTCCTATTTAAATTATTGGGTTGATTACATTAGCATCTGCTATTCTAACTAACATCAAAGTGTCAAAATGTGAAGCAAACGAAATATGCCACCATTATCACTCTAGTTGAGTCTTCAAATAAGACAACCTAATCTGGGAACTGGATGTTTAATCCATGTTCAGTGATGAGATAGGTGCTTTGAAAATGTGCTTCTTCAGTGCCTCACAGAGATGACTGGTCCGCTGTTGCCTTTGGCTTTATGTTATGTATTATACAGACACATAACAAAATGACATCTTATTCTTTTTAATGTGACTTATTCTCCTCTTGTAACGTTCCCCTGACTGCACTGTGCTGTTTCTATAGAATTGTTCAACAATACACAGCGTGTGACTGTGAACTGATCAATGGTTTGGCTGCTTTTAGGAACATTTGTTGATCGAATGATTAAGCATCGTCTATTGTTTGTCACTTGTGTTGGCAAGTAATGTATCATTTAAAAGTCTGATCAGTGAATCCTGGTGCTGCATTATCCTAGTACCTGTTGTTTCGCTGGTTGTGGCGGACGTAGTCGATGCAGTGGCAGTTGTTGTGCTTGGTTCTGGGAATGAAATGAAGATATGACATCAATGGATATAGAAAGGAAATTGGACTTTTTGCTTCCCAATTAAGGTCAAGAGCAGCAGTGAAAATTAAGCTGACGAAAGGAAATGTTAACAAAGCACTCTATCAGTTACAACATCCTAACCTGGGATCCTGTTCTTTAGTGACGGAATAGGTTTAAAAAAAAATTAATCAATGAGAGCCTCACAAATACTGCCCTGTTCAAACCTTTGACTCTACATTATGCATCAAATGCAGGGAAATCTCAGTTAAAATACATGCAGCACTCTCATGTCTACACTTGACAAAGGTCCATGGAAGTCAAAGCTGACTTTAAATATTTGTTTATTTGTATCTATTGATGCATGTTAGCATCTTGCAGTCATGTAATTGATGACTGGGGCATTATATATACTACTATTTTCCGAACATAGAAGCATCAATGATAATACAAAGTATAAATTAAAAATTGCCTGACTTATTTTTGCCTTATTTGACTATTTGCACGATATTTCCATTTAAATTAACGAGGTGATTATACTAGTGAATGTTTTTAGAAATGACATCAAAGTGTTAGGCGGACGTAGTCGATGCAGTGGCAGTTGTGCTTGGTTCTGAGAATGAAATGAAGATGTGACATCAATAGATATTGCAATGGAAATGGAAGGTAAATTAAAAACTTATTGTGTCATAAAGCATGTAAAGTATAGCAGTGTAAATTAAACTGATGAGAAGAAATGTTAGCCAAGGATTACATTAATAATTGTGTGGATAACATTTAGAGTTGTTTGGAATCATGAAATATATTTGCATGCAAATTCCTTTGTCAGTTTTGCACGGAATTATCACAATTGTATTGAACAATTTTTAATGTAGTTGTCGTCAACTGAAAGTATTGAACTTGTACACGCATATTCCGTTCAGATCAGTGAATGTTGGTGCTGCATTATCCTAGTACCTGTTGTTTCGCTGCAGGTGGCAGATGTAGTCGATGCAGTGGCAGTTGTTGTGCTTGGTTCGGAGAATGAAATGAAGATGTGACGTCAATGGATATTGAAAGAAAATTGGACTATTTTTGATTCATAAAGCAGGTAAAGTGGGGTAGTGAAAATTAAACTGACGACAAGAAATGTGTGAACAATGAATACAACAAATAATTGGGTGTGTAATTTTGGGAGTTCTAATGCATCTTAAGAATAATGAACAGTGTTTCTCTAGAATTGTTCAACAATTCTCAGCAAATAACTTCGAAGTGACTGATCGATTGGTCTCTTTGAGGAAGATTGGCTAATGACTTGATCAAGCATCAACTGTTGTTTTTCACATGTGTTGGTAAATATTGTATCATTTAAAGTCTGATCAGTGAATGCTGGAGCTGCATTATCCTAGTACCCGTTGTTTCGCTGGTAGTGGCGGACGTAGTCGATGCAGTGGCAGTTGTGCTTGGTTCTGTGAATGAAATGAAGATGTGACATCAATAGATATTGCAATGGAAATGGAAGGTAAATTGGACACTTATTGTGTCATAAAGCATGTAAATTGCAGCAGTGTAAATTAAACTGACGTGAAGAAATGTTAGCCAAGGATTACATTAATAATTGTGTGGATAACATTTGGGTTTGTTTGGAATCATGAAATATATTTGTATGTAAATTCCTTTGTCAGTTTTGCACGGAATTATTACAATTGTATTGAACAATTTTGAATGTAGTAGTCGTCAACTGAAAATATTGAAATTGTACAAGCAAATTCTGTTCAGATCAATGAATGTTGGTGCTGCATTATCCTCGTACCTGTTGTTTCGCTGCTGGTGTCAGATGTAGTCGATGCAGTGGCAGTTGTTGTGCTTGGTTCTGAGAATGAAATGAAGATGTGACATGAATGGATATTGAAAGAAAATTGGACTATTTTTTATTCATAAAGCAGGTAATGTGGGGTAGTGAAAATTAAACTGACGACAAGAAATGTGTGAAGAATGAATTCAACAAAAAATAGGGTGGGTAATTTTTGGAGTTCTAAAAAATCTTAAGAATCATGAACAGTTTTGTTACCGAATGAACCGATGGTTTGGCCTCTTGGAGGCACATTGTTTGATCAAGCATCATCTACTGTTTGTCACTTTTGGTGATAAGTAATGTATGTTTTTAAAGTCTGATCAGTGAATGCTGGTGCTGCATTTTCTGGTACCTGTTGTTTCGCTGCTAGTAGTCGATGTAGTGGCAGTTGTTGTACTTGGTTCTGTGGATGAAATGAAGATGAGACCTCAGTGGAAATTTCAAGGAAATTGGACACCTTTTATTTCATAAGGCAGAATTGTTATCACTGTGTTGTGCACCAAACTGTCATCATGTTATGGCACAAAGTTTCATGCCGTATACTTCAACTGAAAATATTGGATTTTTACATGCTATTTTGATCGAGCATTTGCTGTTAGATTTAAAATTCTGAAACAATTAGTTACCTGAATTAGTTGGCCATTTTTTAATCAATCCGCTGCTTTTAATTTATTTACACTCGACATTAAATCTTTCTAATAACCATAGATATTTTGAACATGGTTTGTTTCATTTTGCTGTTGTTAATCAAGGCCAGAAGATAGAATGTGGGCAGTATAAATAACTAAAATATTGTATATGCAAAAGTCCAGTCTTGGATTTTATTTCTTGGATGAAAGGAGGCTGAAGGTTTATCTTGTGGAGGTGTAATAAAATCAAATGGGAATAGATAGGGTGAATGTACAGAATGTTTATAGTGGAGGAATCAAATATGCAGAGAAATCTCAGTTAAAATACATGCAGCACTCTCATGTCTACACTTGTAAAATGTCCATGGAAGTCAAAACTGACTTTAATTATTTGTTTATTTTTATCTCTTGATGCATGTTAGCATCTTGCAGTCATGTAATTGATGACTGGGACATTATATATACTACTATTTTCCGAACATAGAAGCATCAATGATAATGCAAAGTATAAATTAAAAATTGCCTGTCTTATTTTTGGCTTATTTGACCATTTGCACGATATTTCTATTTAAATTTACGAGGTGATAATACTAATGAATGTTTTTAGAAGTGACATCAAAGCGTTAGGCCACTATATTATATCCCAGTTGCAACTCTGTATAATATTAAAAATTATACATACAGAAGAACGTAAAATATTATTCTTTTTCAAGTGACTTATTTTTCTCTTGCAATATTCTCCTGACCACACTCTGTTGTTTCTCTTGAATTGGTCTACAATTCTCAGCAAATAACTTTGAACTGACTGATAGATTGGTCCCTTTAAGAAAGATTAGCTAATATCTTGATCAAGCATCAACTGTTGTTTGTCACATATGTTGGTAAATATTGTATCATTTTCAAGTCTGATCAGTGAATGCTGGTGCTTCCTTATCCTAGTACCTGTTGTTTCGCTGCTAGTGGCGGACGTAGTCGATGCTGTGGCAGTTGTGCTTGGTTCTGAGAATGAAATGAAGATGTGACATCAATAGATATTGCAATGGAAATGGAAGGTAAATTGGACCCTTATTGTGTCATAAAGCATGTAAAGTGTAGCAGTGTAAATTCAACTGACGAGAAGAAATGTTAGCCAAGGATTACATTAATAATTGTGTGGATAACATTTAGAGTTGTTTGGAATCATGAAATATTTTTGCATTTAAATTCCTTTGTCAGTTTTGCACGGAATTATCACAATTGTATTGAACAATTTTTAATGTAGTAGTCGTCAAGTGAAAGTATTGAAGTTGTACACGCATATTCCGTTCAGATCAGTGAATGTTGGTGCTGCATTATCCTCGTACCTGTTGTTTCGCTGCTTGTGGCA